>NC_028637.1:7932627-7939593 GCF_001406875.1 Solanum pennellii | reverse complement strand
TATATATATATATATATATATATATATATTTTTATATTTATATGCATACATATATAGACACACACACACACACTAGGTAATTTTCAATAAATTTTTTAATTAAAATCCTTTCATTAAAAATAATGAGAAAATAGGTTCTTAAAAAATATAGTACCAATATTCCAACATGAATATGATTATTTTTCATTATCATATAACCAAAGAACCTCCAATGAATGAATTATTTACGAAATAATAAATCATTGGTTCTTTAATCAATATTAAAAGGAAAATAAAGAAGAAAAATAAGAATATGTATAGAAACACATTTAGTAATGTAAAGAACATTTAAGTTGCATAGATTATATAATTGTGATGTATGTGTTTGGAAAAAATTAAATCATATCTATGTAAAAATATACAATATAAGCTTATGTATAGTACTTTGAAATTATAAAATTTAATACAGAATATGAAAACATAAATTCTTCGAATTGAGTACAATAATTATTATCTGCACTATATGTGTATATGTTCATTATAGGTACTATATGTGTATATGTTCAATATTATTGGAGACCATAAATTTGAAGAAACATAAAAGCGGAGTTTAAAACATGTACTCAAAAACAACAATTCATATCATACACATAAATTAATGAGTGTAAAAAAAACAATACCATGATATGTGAAAATAGAATACAATAAAAAGGAAAAAATTGAATTCACAATGTCCCCTTTATGAAACTAATCCCCTCCAATATCAGAGGTTTAATGAATTGCATCCTCTCGGGATGGAACAATTTTATACATGAACTTATTAATACAAAAACAATGGTGTCATTTAGTCGCTCAACATGAGCAAAGTACACAAATATTTAATTTTACGAAAGTAGAGGAAGAATATCAGAATTTTTGTTGTTTTAAAATGAGAGGAAATCCCACTATTTTTAGACAAAAAAAGGTAGTGTGAACAACTATTTATTGTATCTTATCAGAAAGGTTACAATTTTTTGGAAAGTTCCAACATTCGAAAAGTTCACAATCTTTCATAAAAGTCATAACTTTTCATAAAATTGCAACTCTTCCTTGAAGTCGCAACTTTTCATATATGTCACAACTTTGTAGAAAAGTCACAACTCTTTACTAAAGTCACAACTTTTCACAAAAATCACAACTTTTCATAAAAGTCGCAACTCTTTATTAAAGTCACAATTTTATTTTTATAAAAGTCATATATTTTCATGAAAGAGGAAGACTAATTATGGAAATAAATAAAACTAAAAGGAAATTCTTGTTGTGGTGGCGCCACATAGGCGGGCCCAGCGCTCTCTTTTATATAAATATATTATTATTATTATTACAATAATAATAATAGTTTTTAATATTATTATTATTATTATTATTATTATTATTATTATTATTATTATCATTATTATTATTACTAATATTATTATTATTATCATCCATATTATTATTATTATTATTATTATTATTATTATTATTATTATTATTGTTATTATTATTATTATTATTAATTTTTTAATGCACTTAACCAAACTATCCATATGAAATAATCTAAGTATAATAATTCAAAAATGACTAATACAAACATTAAATGAATATACACTCTACCTAACAGTCCTTAAAGAATTAATAAAAGATCATATGTTAGCATTGTAAAATTTCTATAAGTAAATATTTACTTTTATCAAAATATATCGACCCTTTAATCAATCGATGCATGTCTATGTGTGTGATGTGTGTATGATCAAACTCGCATGATCAATGAGATTTACACTTTGACATTAGTAAGGTATATTCAGGTTTATCTCTATTTTATAGCATTGTCTATACTTTACCTACTAAACAGACAATTATACATAGACCAAAACTAGTGAAATTTAAGAAAGACAAAATTAATTAATAAAAATTATATTTTTTACATTTGTCCAATTAAATGAGTTTTAAAAAGTCATATGATTATGTAAGAGTCCACTTAAATTGGTTGTGGTGATTAGATAAGTACGTGGAAGAGTTGTGTTTATACTGTCAACATTTTTAGAACTATGTTTGAGAAAACATAATATGTTAGAAGTATAAGCGATCATATCAAGTAAAGAACCCAACTAGTAGGTTGGGGTCGATCCCACGAGGAAAACGGTTTAGATTTAACTTCAATATACAATTACTTGTATTTAGCCAAGTTCTTTCCGAAAATAGATAATTAAAAGGGGGGTTTCGTGAAACAAAATTCTTCAATAACTCTAAGTAAAACAAGTAACGGGACTAAAGCTTTGGTTTTTATCAAGTTATGAAAGAAACTAGGGTATAAGTACTTCTGATAGGTTCATTACGTCGTATTTCTAGCTATAACAATTCTTCTCTAGTGTTTTGCATGCAAAGTGATAAATTAGTTATCTCTAAATCCATGGTTCGGAATATAAAAAATTTCACCCCGTACCTTGGTCTGGCTACGTGTGTATACGCTACTAACCCTTACCTTTACTTCATATTAAGCATCACCTTCGATGTATGACTTAGTTATTACTACGCACCAATCGAGCCTAGCCTAATAGATAGTATCCCACTAAATCTATGTTGATAATTCTTTTCTTATTACTACCTACTTGGTCCAGCAATAGCAACAAGGCTAGTTCTAATGCGTGTACTCATTAAAAGACTTCTAAACGAATGAATTATCAATACATGCAATAATCTATTTGAGAATTCATATTAAGATAGGTTTACTTTGTTAATCACCCCTGGTCCGCACAACCCTAGTTGTGGATTTAGTTACTCATGCATATAAAAACAAATTCATAGTTGTTAAACAATAAAACATGAACTTACTTTTACAATTAGAAGAAAATTAAGAAATTCAGCTTGAAATAACAAGAAGTTACTTGAAAACCAAATCCAGAAATTGAATTAATGCTAAAGTTGTGAAACCCAATCTCCAATTACAAACTAGGAACAATAGTAATAGAATCCAACCCCAAAAATGAGGTTTTTACACCCTATTTATTAGAACATAGTTCTAAATTAAAATGAATTAAAATAAGGAAAATTATCAAAAAAATGTGGCTGCAATCGACGACCCCCACAGATGAAACGACGGACCGACGAATGCCTCCGTAAGTACAGACTTAGCATCTTTTTTCATCCTTCAGCTTGCATCCTCTTTGAATCAGTCGATGGACCAACAACACGGTCTGTCAAGGGATATACGGTTCATCGATGCCTTCCGTCGTTCCATACTTAATCTTTCTTTAACGTCAGGTACTAGCACTATCTCTAAACTTATCGACGATTCAATCAGGACGGTCCGTCGATCCTTCTGTAGCCCCACACTTGGTCAGATTTCCCTGAATTTATCCAGATGCCTGAACTATCAATCGACGGTCCGTCGATGGAACGACAGGTCATCGATGGCCTTCGTGGGTCACCTCTGCACTAAATCTCAGCTGCCTTCTGCGTTTTTGGTTTGGAAATCTTTCCTGCAAAAAAACAAAGATAAACTCATGTTAAAACTACTACAAAAAGGCTCTAGACACACACAAATCTTAAGAAAAAAGCATTAAAAGTACCGCGAAACACGGGCATATCAAGATCCAATCGGCAAAGATCACAAATAGACTCTCCACCACTCCATAGTTGGCCTGCATAGCTAGAGTATAACATAACAAACCCTAGAGACTCATCCAACTCAACACTCTCTAACAACTCTCTATATGTACTCAAAAACTCATGCACATCCCCGCTTGTTCCACCTTAAAATGGACGTGGCTCCATATTTCTGAACTTCTTGTAACAGTATTGCTCATCCTCTGTCAACACAATTTAAGGGGCACCCTTAACCTAAACTCCTGGTGCAGGATCAACCTCAATCATAGGACCCGCTGGTATTTCCCTATCGGAACTTAACTACATGGATTATGTCCCTTTATGTAGAGTCTGAGCGCCACTCTAGTCTAAGAGCCCTCTGATGTGCCTGCCCGTCCCCACCCTGAAAAGAATTCTCAAGTACCTCCAACACCCTTAACAAAGTATCCTAAAACAATGGCGCAGCAGCGTCCTTTGGAGGAACCTTGTCCTCTCTAACATCATCCCCTAGCTTGGGAGAGACAAAACTGCCATGCTCTCTGACTAGCGCCATTCCAAAGGGTTGATCTCTTCCCCTAGCTCGGGCTCTACCCCTACCCATAGTTGGGTCTGAACAACTGGTCGGGGGCTGCCTCCTCTACCACCGACACTAGATCTCAACCTTGCCATTTGTCTAAAAAATATGCGACAACTCGTTACTTCATATAGTAGCCATGCACGATAAGGATAAATTTACAAATGGAAGTTCCCTAAAAGTATGGCCCAACCCTTCATTATAGAATTGGCCACAGAGTCTTTGACCCTTCCCCTATTTCTCATTATTTCAACAAGGCATTATCATAACATTAATATAGCATCAATGCAATTATAAAAAAGTGCAAATGATCGATGAGATGAGAAAATCCTCACAACAACAATCCAACACATATAATCTTTGCACAATATAAAGAATTAGCCAATGTAATATTTGCTTCTTTTACCCCATATTGTCATCAATAGAACTTATTCATCATTTATCAAAGAACGGAATATATGAAACCCTTCACCAATACCCATTACTCACAATCAAACAATGGAGTATAAGGTTCAATACAATTAATGAAGGGTCAAGAGGTACACTTGCCTCCGAAAAGCGTTCAATCAACTCAATACTTGATGATTCCCTCTCTAATGGGTCTCCAAATCAATACAATTTTCACAGATATGGCATTATAATAAGAATTCAAGACCAACAACACCCAAATTAATAATTTATAAAATTAGGGGAAAATGAGAGATAACAAAAAGACAATGCTTCGACATAATTTGCATAATCGTTCTTCTAACTCATAGTCTTTTTTAACAAAATGGTTATTGGGCTTTGATCCCAAATAAAAGTCTCTAATAGCCCATAGGTCCTTACGGAGTCAACTTAATTCCCAACACACTATTAATTATATTCACTTTCTGCAGTTTCTCAAGATAGATATGCACGTGCTCCCTCACAAATACATGTGGTCTGCCTCTGAACTAAGAGGCATGTTGTGTTATAACTGACCTGATATTTCAGAAGAGAGTTTTCATGATCATTTAGAGTTTGCCTTAGCACCTCTTCTTTAATACACCTGGTTATTCTTGTGAGTTTCCTTGGTGAAACTTTCTAAATTATATGCGCTTTTTCTTATCAACTTTATGATCCTTGTTATAAGTTCTCAAATTAATATATTTATTCTTAGAGACAGTGACATGGTGATTATTAATAAGTATTAATGTGTTTTTATTCTTACTGACCACCATGATGATCTAACTTTTTATGCTTTCCTGTTATTTTAGCATGTATTAAACAAAAATAAAACTGGGATCTTCTCCGGGAGAATACAATATATTGATGGATACCAGAAGTGATATATCATGGATTTCGTGTAGTTCCTGCAGCAACTGTCCTTCATACTCTTGATATTTTTTTGTAGTTTTTTTGTATAAATTATTATTGTTATAGCACATAAGTTTAGGTGAGTGCAATATATTGGTAATTTATAAAACTAATTAATATAAGAAGTCACCATCTAAATTTTTTTCATGATGAATTAAGATGCCTAATTATTAATTAAAGTAATGCTAAACTTAACTTCAAATAATAGTCTACTCAACTTATATGACTCTAGGGAATTTAGGATTTAGATTATCCTAAAGAAAAGGAGCTAAGCATCGCATGAGATCTTTTAAAACGGTTAACTAGTCATAGTTATATAAGTTAAACTTGTAATTATTTATAAAAAAAAAAAGTAACATTTAACATTTGAGAAAATAATTCATATCTTGATGGCGTGGGTCCAAATTTTAGACTTAAAGGCCAAGATTTATTTAGAACGAATCTGATTGAAGTACTCAATTTTACAAGGAAGTTACTCAAAAATTCTTGCATGTTTTTAGTATTCTAAAGAAAATAAACTAGAACAAGTAAGCAATCACATAAGAAAATAAAACGATCAATTAACCAGATGTATTATTGGGGGGGGGGGGAGAGAGCGAGCGAGTGATGCATGTTCGAGGTTAACATCACTATTTAAGCTAAAATTTGGTCTGAAAGCACATTTTAAGAACAGGTTTGGTGTCTGTTGGATGGAAGTATTTGTTCGTAAGGGAAGGGACAGTGTCTTTCATAAATTTTGTTCGCAACAATTTTGCGAATTCAAAAGAATTTTACATGGATATAAATTAATTAGTACAAATGAAAAATGAAGTTCGTCCAGAAAATTTATTAATCAATCATTTGTGGAAGTCGAAGTAGAGAGACGATGACAAGTCGATGACATCACAAGGGGACATTCTCTTCTCAACTCTTCAAGAGATAGAAGCATTATTTCTTAATGTAAACACAATAATTCTTCTCTTCAGTACCAACAAGTGAGAAATGAACTTTATTCAAATTTCATTTTTCCTCTTTCTCAATTCACATTACACCTTATCTTTATAGCATAACCTCTAAGAAATCAAAACTCAACAATCCCCCAAAAGAATGGGAAATATCTACATTGTAAAGATAAATGCATGAAAAAGCTGCATGTCACAATTAAGGATTAAATGCATCTGAATAAGAAAGTGTTTTTTTTTAACTTTCCCTAGTGAAAATATTTCAGATATACTTAGTGAATTAGTAAATTAGATGTCTTTTAACTTTCGTGATTTAGTTTATACGTAGACATCATAGTTCACACAACTAATCTCTTAGCCATCTTTGGCTATCAATATTTTATTCGTCTAACCATAAAATATGTCTGATTCACAAGTGTCACGATCCTATTTATTGAGTCATGACAACACCTACTATAATCCACGTGTAGGTAAGCTAACTAGTAACCTAGAATAACAAGTGTATATATATATATATATATATATATA
>NC_028637.1:7889343-7932366 GCF_001406875.1 Solanum pennellii | reverse complement strand
TTTAGGGTATATATATATATATATATATATATATATATATATATATAAGAGATCTCTCCCAGAACTAGAAGTCACAAGAATAGAGTTGTCTAAACAAAATAGTATAAGTTCGAAAGTTTACCCAAAATACAAAGCTTGTCTCAAAATTCAAAAGACTTGTTGCCCAGAATATTGAAAGAGACAGGTAAGTCCAAGACGTCGAGTGCTCACCCTCGCCTCTAATCCAAGATGCAACAAGCTCGAGTAATCAATGATGATAGCTGGTTCTTGGACCTACATCATGAAAGAGATGCAAAATGTAGTATGATTACCAAAACAACAATAATTAGTAGGGATCACATAGTTACTAAGCTAAAAAAAAAGCAATATGAAATGATAAAATCTAGACACAAACACATAAAAATATTAAAAATACACATGAGTGTACTAAGATAGAAAATAACTAAGTAAAGATAAAATAAACCAAATTGGACCCTATAAGCCTAAAAGATACACTCGTGTATATGTTATGTAAAACCTGAACGCACCCATAAGTCCGACAAGTACACAAAAAAGATAAACCTGCTAAGAATAATATATGATGAGTTCTGGTCCAGAGAAGGTGTAGACCAGACCGGTAACTGTGATAAACTCCAAGTAACCAATAAGACCTAGTCAAAGCTAAAGAGTGCAAACTCCAGACCTTGAACAGCAAAGGGTCTGCAAAAAGGAAATAGGTCGTAGCTAGTCTGCATCGCCTGTGCAAAGGATACAGATTATGATGAGCAGACCTTGAATATGCAATTAGTAGGAATCAACTTCGTACATGATAGTGAGCAACATGACCAGACCTTGAATCTGCAACTAGAAACTATTGTCGGTGGATCTCATGTCAAATCATAATAATAGAGCTACTTTGGAATGATTTCCACTCCCAGGTAATTTGTAAAACACTCAAAGATTGAACCAACACACTCCCAAGTAGCCAAGCAAAGCCCAAAATCTCAAACATAACTCACGATGCCATAGAAAGAGAAAGGCAGGATTAAAGGTCATCAAAATCGAGTGAATGACTGATAAAAGGCTCATTCTATTAGACTCCAGCACCCGTCTACAAAAAGCTAAACCGTATGAAATGGCATCAAAGTATAAATGAGGCCTAAAAGGGTTCAAATTTCGCAAGTTTATGGAAAACACTAGTTAAGACTATACTAAGGTCAAACATGCTCAAACATTTAATAATAACAATAATTAAGGCCAACCACGAGGTAAGGATGACAACATAACCTAACTACCATGATTTTGATGCTTAATAATCTTGATATAGGCCTATAACATGATTTCTAATTAAAGTTAACAGGATCATCTAACCCGCCCCAAATTCACTCAAATCAACATAATCTAACATATTCGAACTCAATCATATTTCGAGATTTTTTTCCTTTTTGTACGACCTCCAAATGCTTTCATGATACCAAAAATAGAATCACAATGTTAATATTGTCACTTAGATACTAAATTCAATAAAAACAAACACTAACCAGTTTTGCAATCAAAATGGGAATTGTGGATCACACACAAAAATTTCCAAAAATGACTCTATCAAAAGGTCCGGAATAGTTAACGAAACTTTTGTTCCAAAATGGAACACAATTCGGGGCTAGGAACAATGTAAGTGAAGTGATTGTGGGTGTTTCTTTTCACCAAAAGGTGAAACTAAACCGGGAATGACAAGGAGAAATTGAGAGAAAAATGATAGTTCCTCCGTCCAAATTAATGTAGCATCTTTGGAATTTTGATATTTAAGAATATCAAAAGTTTTTTATTTATTTTTCGAGATATTTGAATTGTCAATTATTATGACTTATATTGATTTTTACACCCTTCCCAAATATGTATATTAAAACTTAAAAATTTCATGCCAAATTTCCTAGTGAAAACTTAAATAGTTTGATTCTCATGAAGAAAAAAGTGTCATGTGAATTAGGAGAGAGAGAGTATTGTTTTGAAATTTGATCAGAATCATGTGAGAGAGGTATGTTGAATTAAAATTTTATTACTAACTAATCATAGATATACCCTCGATATACAACATGTCAAGCCACGAGCCTACACCTTGGGTGTGACCGACTCTTAGAACCATTTTTGTTCCCAAGCGAACCCTTAGCCTGACCGATTACTAAGCAAAAAACTATACATGCATGTGGAATCCTTATAATATGAACATTCGAAATCATTTAAAAACATTTCATGCAAAAGCATAAATAGATCTATATATAAATAATAATAAAATGTGTAAATCATCTGAATACTCAAGATGGAACTGACTCAATAATTTTGTCTATCTTTGAAGTCTCTACTAAGTGAAGTAGGCATCAGGACAAAACTCAAAACTACCTGACTATTCAAAAAAATCATTAAAAAAAATCAAATAAACTACTAACTAAATTGGATCCCTCTGAAAGTGAGGAGGTCTCACCGACTGTTGATGGAAAGAAATCTTACCGAACATATGCTACCGAGAGTAAATACAAACTACATCATAAAATTATGCAGCGCCAAATGGCGTCAGGATATTGAATGTACAATATGTAATACAATATTATTAAAGGCGCAAATCGTGTTGGGCACTTTGCCTTACTTTTTGTGCGCTTCGATGTCGTCATCAAGGTTCTAATACAAACGTTTCCTTCTCAATGAGCCTCTTAGGAAGAAGTGAAACTTAATAATTGATATTTAGGTTCATCATTATTTTTTTTCAATTTCTTTTGTCATATATTTTTTATTCATGTTTATAATAATCAGTCTTGGACTAAACTAATATATTTGTTTTCTTTTTCCCCTTTGTTCCTTTTTTATTAAAGCCCACACTTTATTTGTGCTTTGAACTTAAAGCTCCAACGAACCTTATATTTTTCTGCACGCTGAATGAAGCAAATAATTAGATTAAATAAACAAACTGGAACAAAACTGAAAGTAACCTGACAGATTGTGGAGCGTGGAGCCTGATCATAAAGTAAAATCATTTAAGTTTTATAATCTAAGATGCAACAATAGATAATATTGAAATAAATATATAAATAGAAATACTTTACTTTATTAGGGAGATTCTCTAGACGACAAACTGAAAATAACCTAACATGAGTGTCATAATGATACGTCTTACCTACATTTCAAGGCCATTCTAAAACTTGTCGGAGTATAGAGCAATACATTAACTTATGGATCCATCTAATAGGACTTCTTAGAGGCAGTATGGAGTTACACGAATGACGGTACGATCCTGTCCTTTGTTAGCTACGTATTTTATGAAGTTTGAGTTATTTTAACTGTTACCCCAAATCCAAGCTCAATACTACACTTAGAATTTAAGTTTATATGCTCATTTATAAAAAGGAAAATTGTATGAAATAACAAATTATTGATTCAAATTAAATGTTATAGCCATAGTTTATTATAATTGTAATTTCCAGCAACCATCCACTTTTCTTGCCATATGATTTGGTATACAATTAGTCATTTTATATAGTTTGGTATAAAATGTATAAAATGTGTTTGTATTTGTATAAAGTGAGACAAAAGTGTATATATAAATACAAATACATATATTTCCGTCATATATACTTATAAATATACAAATTCAGATTTTATTATACAAATTACAATGTATAAATGAATTTATACAAAACTGAACAATTTGTATAAAATGAATGTTTCTAGCGAATTATATAAATAAAAAGCTCCATAGCAAACATAAAATTTTCTATGGAGAGCAATTATACAGAATATAGCTATAACATACAACTATAATTTTTATGTTTGCTATATATGAAAGTTAATCTTCAAAAAAAGTATCCTCTAGGGTGAGCTAATACTTAAAAAACCCGTCTTCGAGGGAAATTGGACTTTACTTTATTAGACTTGCATGCTTCTTAAAAACTTTTATGCTTTCTTGATGAAAAAATATACTTTCAAAACTCTTCTAAATTAATGCACTTGAAGTTAATAAAAATATCTTATTGAAACTATTCTGAAATAATTCACTTCAACTTAAAGATAATAATACTTTCTTAAAATTCTTCTTGAAAATAAAGAACTTGAAGTAAAATATACTTTCTTTAAACTCTCTTAAATCATGCACTTTAAATTAAAGATAATAACACTTTATTAAATACTTCTCTAAAATTTTGAACAAACTTTATTCTTGAAGATAATGAATATGAAACACCATGACAAGATTTTTCAGTAACTTTGATTAGAAAGAGTTCATGTGGTAGTATAAGTATGAACCAACAATAAAAAATCATCAACAAATATGAAATACAATAATTGTGATAAAATACCAGAATCAAAGATAAAAAATAGAGATGATTCAAAAATTATGATCCTTTGGTGGGGGGAGGGGGTTAGAAACCTTAACTTTGATCTACTAACTAAAATTGTAGATGTAGGGTGAGAGCAAGAATTAAGTTATGGGCCATCTAAATCTTAGTATTTTAAGAGATATGGTCACTTGAAGTTAACCTTCGTAAAATCTTATATCGAAACTCAATTAGTATGGAAACTTACAACTCAACTTTGTCTTAGTGGATTCTTATGACCTTAAAACATCTCCAAATCAATTAAAATACTAAAGAATCGGCCGTAACGCCTATGCACAATTAATAATCACTCGGGATAACCTTATACACATATGAAAAAATATTCGATCTTAGTTAACATATTGCAGGGTATTACAATATATCCCACTTGAAATCATTCATCCTCGAATGATGGTCAAGTTGCACTAAAAGAGAAATGAGCTACTTCTACTATCTTTGTGACCTTTGAACTTCCCCATTAACAAAGATAGAAGTGGTTTGTATTAAGAGGTGGAAACTCAACTAGAGTATGCTTCTCACGAACGTTCACGAAAGATTTCCAGATTACGGGTCATGACATGAAGTTTCTCGAAATCACAATAGAAATAAGGCTATCACATCAAACGTTCTCATCAAAATTTCTCATAACTTTCTTGAGAAAGAAATACGGGCACGATTTGTCACATATTCGAACATAAAGAACTCACAAATCTTAAGAATCTGAGCCATCTGCTGGGGTCCATTAAACATGAATGATATAGATTAAAACATTGTTCATACTCTACCACAAATTATTTGACATGAAATAGGGATATCTTGGGCGTGGAAAAATAATACAATTACTAAGCGTCAAGTGATATGACTAATAGCTATTAAGCTTAGCAAAACATCTCACTGCACTCCTCCTTGTGAATGCTACACTTCATAAGCTACTACCTATAGCTCCTCCAATGGTACATATGTCTGTTGCTGCGAAGGTCTGAAGGTCTGAGCCTAACTGCATGCTCTTAATGTGTTTAAGCCTAAGTTGGAGTCACAAGGTGCACCACATAAGGTTATCATATTAATCTAAACCACTGAATTCACGATTTATAGCTCTGTAGGGATTTTTATCTCGAGAATACGACTGCTTCTTACAAATTCACTAAACAAACCTCTGAGTTCCAATCAAGTCATTTACATGTATATCAGCACCCTATTCAAGCCTAGTATTATAAACACTCCATGAACTTCTAAGTATCCAATTCTTCTAAGAACTATCCATCTTCCTATCATCTCAACCAACTGGAAATTCATGTATTACTAATAAGGAAAAACACAAAATATTTTAATCTAGCCACTTCATATAACCAATAGTCATTTCAATATTTTACACACCTGGAATAAACATACTGTGATATTCACCATAAAGAGTGTCTACCCTCTCATCTAAACCAACATTCAACTTCTATCAACAACCCTATCAAAACTGAAGTACGACTACTGGAAGGTCTTTGAGAGAAAAGATCATAAGCACGAAGTATTCAAGAAGTTTGATCTAAGAATATGCATTGCATAGCATTAATTCACTAGAAATTGAAGGTATATCATTAGTTCATGGGACTAAGCATATTCAGAAACATGAGTGTATACGTTATGAGTTGTATATCGTAAGACTGACATTCACCACTTAATAGAGTAAGATTGAGGTCATTCATGAGTTGAATCCAGACGTTTTATTCGAATAAATGAGCATAGTTTTATTAACATGTACTTGTAAGGTTATTTAAAACAGAAAGAGAAATAAGAAGAAGTTCTTGAACTTAGGTGACGACGGTCTTACTGTCTTTCATCTTATAGTCCAGAAACTTTGCCACAATGAACTTCTTCGTTCCGGTATCCGTTGTTTTGTACTTCTTTTCTAAAGCATCCCAGAGTTCTTTTGAGGTTGTGATATTCCTGTACACATTGTACAGATCATCTTGTAGGCCATTCAGAATATAGTTTTTACACAAAAAAATCTGAGTGTGTCCATGCTTCTGTTACGAATAATCGTTCTTTTGGCGGAGTACCATCTGACATAACGCGAACATTCTCATTAATGAACCTCTGCAGACTCAACCTAGTGAGATAGAAGAACATCTTTTGTTACCATTTCTTGAAGTGGACTCCAGAAAACATTGCAGGTTTCTTAGGCGGTGCTAAGACAACATTTGAACGATTGTGTGAAACCGATGTTACAAATGGCAGATAATTTTAGAATTTGAAATACTAACAGTAATTTTTTCTAACATAGACATCTAAGTTTGTTGCGATAAGTTCTTTTCCTTTATCTCTTTTATTTTGCCACAAATTGAAGCAAATACGTAAGACCTTCTGAAGTAGCTAGGTAGAAACAGTACCTCAATCTTAGCCCCAAGTACTCCATGCCTGCAATTATACAATCTTGCTTGTCATTCGCTTATCGTTGATGTAAGTTATAGTTGAAATTGCTTATCATTCGCTTATCGTTCATCACGAAAGTTGTCAAGTACTCTGGCAACAATTCTTTCCAGCTGGTCACCGTTTCAGCATTCATATTCCTCCACTGAGAACTATCGTTT
The DNA here is from genome assembly GCF_001406875.1 of Solanum pennellii. Lineage (NCBI taxonomy): Eukaryota > Viridiplantae > Streptophyta > Magnoliopsida > Solanales > Solanaceae > Solanum > Solanum pennellii. The sequence continues at coordinate 7,925,444 of NC_028637.1, read as the reverse complement.
ATAATCTGCAAATATGTTTACATTGCTTTATCTCATTAGTATTGGCCTGCTTCTCCAAGTTGTTACTAGTGATAGACTAGAAATAATATATTTCAAGGGCATTTGGATGCAGTTATCAATTTTGGATGCAGTTAGAGGCTTTTCTGTTGTGCATTTTGGATTTGAAGTTCCATAGAACCAATCAAAAGTTTGCTAAGCCTGTGGGCTTTCAAAATTCTCCTGTGTTTTTTCCTTGATGGAAAATCTGTAGACTACTCCAGTATGTGGCAATTACATATGAAATCATTGGAGCTTTACGGGGTCTACAAGCCACCAACTCCACCTATATTTATTAAGATGTTTCAAACTAAGCAATTAGATTACCAAAAAGAACACTGTCCCACCCAGCTCAATCCGTTGTTGTTTTTTCTCCCCTTTCTTAATAGAGCACATAAGAATGTTGGGATCCGGAGGAGAAAGAATTCTCCTCTTCAGTTGACACCTCATAACTGAGACAAATCCAAGATTTAAACTTGATAGCTTTAACCTTAAGTTCTTAGAACTAAGCTCATCATACTCCCAAAGTTATGAATTGGAGTTTAATATATGTTCAACATAGTGGTTTTGCATAAATATATCCATGTATGCATGTGAATCGCACCGAGGGTACTATCAGAGATTTCATGACAAGAGATGCTTGCAGCATGTAAAGAAGATCTACACAGTTAACTTATTCGGGATATCCAGTGGGGACCCAATGCTTCCAAAGTCATACTCTATCGTCATGCAGGTAATCACAGCTACGTCCCCGTCCTGGAAGATTATATAAAAAACGTTGAGCACTAACATTAACTCGATTTACAACCACCACAAGTTAAAGAGCATATCATCCTCAATGCAACATCCCAAGCCTTAATTTGAGAACACGTGCCTATCTCAAATAAAAAAATTGTATCGTCTTAACGGGTAGTATCTGATATAATTATTCTCCAAAATAAACAACATTTTATGGCCAAATCATACCTTGGATGACGGATAATCCGTGTAGAGATCAATCATTTTCTTAAGAGCTAGCTAGGGTAAATTTTTTAACTTGGGAGGTTAACCACGACTTAGGGCTGTTATTAAATGTTTTTGACATGTGCCATCGCATAGAAGACGTCTCATGCACGCATCAAGGCAGTAACCACTACCTTCAGTTTTCAATCAGGCAACAAGGCAATGTCCAGTAATTTGATAGACTATTTTCGTCATAACTTTTCAAATTCTAGGAGATATGCTTGTTTCTCGTATAGATCAAACAAAGTTGATTTCAACTATTCTTCTGATTATGTATTAACATGTACATGTACAAAGAAGTCAAACTAATTTACCATTTTTCTTAACTTGAATATTTAATTTGCAGATAAATGCAGTTATTTCACCTTCAGCTAAGCCGATCACATCAGCAATGTACCCATGCTATCTCATTTCCTCAAGGTGAATTACATTGTTTTCTATTAGTTATTAATTGAATACCGAATTGGTCTCTTTAATGACTTGAGCAGTTTCTCAGAGAACATAGGCGAGGTGTTTCCTACAATTTCTCTAAACTTCGCTGGTGATGCATCCATGAATTTAACACCAACAGACTATCTCAAGGATATGGGTTTTTTTGTAAGTATTTGATTCGATATTCATTTGTAATTTAAAATCTTCAACAATAAAATTCATATGTTATATTATATGTGTTTAACAGGATGGTGCTGGTAAGTGGTGCATTCACTTTATAAGAAGGAATTTAAGCTTAACAACTCTACGAGGTTAGTTTTTGAATAATAGTTACTTTTCATATATTTTTTCTTGTAATGTTACATTTTAATAATCTGATGGTAAAATACTGAAAATAAGGCCTTATGTAATTTACGACATGTATCTTTCTTTGTTCCCTAGTTGCATCATAATTTAATTCTTATGAAAGTCTCTCTCTTGTTACGCAGATGTTGTGCTTAAAGATAGGATCATTGTATATGATATGGCTCGACAAAGAATTGGTTGGGCACATTATAATTATAGGTAACATTTTAATGATTTGATTTGTGATATTGTTAAATAGATTTGATGTTATTGATGACTTACAAAAAGTTTTTATTTCATGCAGGTTCATTATCTGTGAACGTATCTATAACCTCTGACACATATGATGTTACTCAGGCTAGCACCATCTATCATATGCTAGGGCTAATTGTTTTCATCCTTAACCTATTTTGGAGCCAATGATTAATTTCATGTTGATGTAGCTTTACTTTAGATTTCTCTTATATTGTTGACTCCATCATATAATAAAAGAAATACTATTATTAGATAATAGGAGGAACATCAAAGAGGAAATAATGTAAAAATAAAATTCACCTTGATATGGGCTTATGTATTTTTAACTCAAGTAAAAATTTCATATAGTTTAGCAAATATCTAGTAGAAAACAGATTAACATTTTAGTTTTAGGAAAATTAAGAATTTTATTTTGGAAAGATATTAAAAAATCTTTTACTTGAAAATCAAAATATGGATAAGAGATAAAGTTAAATTCTTAATAAGGTTGAGACACTTGTTAAAATCCAAAAAACACGGTTTCAATGGATTTTAAAACATATTTGCTCAATTCCATAATCTTATGAACAAAACTTTTGTGGCTTATATGCGAACTTCATGTCAAAATAAATTGATTCGAATATTTAAGTTAACAAGATATTTGAACCACCACAGTAATTCCAAGTTATTTAACATCTAATTGTTACTCTTCCGAGAAGGTGGCTGAGATAATAATAAGAAATCTTATAGTGTAATGCTTTTTGCTAGTTAATGATAATTTAAAATTCTTAACAATGAAATAATCTCACGTTATGATGAATGAACAGAAATATTAATATTCAGTAAACTAAATTCATATATACCCCTTTTGTTGTACATTCAGAGGCATGTGAAAAGCTCAAAATCAAATTATTCATTCATAACTTCGAGTTTATTTATTTACAGAAGAAATAACGTGTTGAGGAAGCTTCATAAAGACACATTTTCCGGCTTTGTTGATTGTAAAGATCTAAGCTTTTTATAACTGTTCATTTGACATTATTTTACTTTTAGCCTTGTCCTACTTTGTTGGCTACCTCCAAATGATGTAACGTCTACTGGTGATACTCAACTCAATTATTAGTGGATAAGAAAAAAATGTTATGATTAAATTTTGATCAATTATGATTACTTGTTATTTTCTTGATATTTTGTCGTCTAACTTCTAGAAGCTTGTTTTGGCCTCAACAAACACATACACTATCATACATATTAATTGATATATTGTGCCTACCCTTTTATATTTATGGGTCGGCCAACCCTAACCATTTACAAGAGTATAGAGAATCTATAATCGAGCATTCCACTAGGCCTTGACAAGCCAGGTGAGAAATCACTCAAGGCAAGGTAAATCGTGCCTATGATCATGGTAGACCAAGTCTACATGCAAAGTAGTCCGTGTCTATAGGTTAGGTAGGTTGTACCTACGGGCTAGCACATGTGTATTGTACCATAGAACCTCTTATTTTTCGCGTTAACTACAACAAAATAACTTTTTGATGCAATAAATAGACACATTAATAAAGAGTTCTAACGTCTTTACCGGTATTAGTTAAGTGTCATTAGATAAAATGTCTCTAAATACTTTAGGAACACCTACAAAGAGTGCTATGCCGCTACAAATACATATTTAGCAGCAATTGCTAATTAATTTCCGCTAAAATTTATTTTTTATACAGTGATTGGTTCTTGGAAGATGTACATTCAGATGGTTTAGAACATGTCGTCATTGGGATCCAGGTAAGGGGGCTAATATGGGTATTTAGGGATTGTTACTCTCATTAGGACCTAAAGGGATTGTGTGTGTTTTGTACCTACCAGGCTATAGGTGTCCTGTTAGGTAATTATTTTTCATGTGCTTATAAATTATTGTTATAGGGAGATTATATATTTTACTTGTATTACATCCCTTCCCTTTTCGTTCAATACTTTTACTTTAGTGTCAACTTCCAACATATCTTATATGCTATGTACATTATTTTGTACTGACACCCCTTGTCGGGGGCAATGCATTTAAACATACAGGTCTTGAGCAACAGCTAGACAAACATGTCGAGTAGCACAACCGACCATTAAGCTTAATGGTTGGCCATGTTTTTTGTTAAATTTGTTAAAAATAATTTTTTTTTCAAAATTAAAAAAAATAATTAAAGTAGCGTTTGGCAATGAATTCAAATTGGAGTTGTTTTATAATTTGGGTGAGCAATTTTGGGGGAAAAAGTGAAAATTCTTAAAATTGTTGAATTCAAAGTTTTGTGGAATTTTTTTATTTTTTGGAGTTCAACTCTAAAAAAAAGTGAACACTTTTTATAGAGAAATGCTCCTAAAAAGGAATAAGAATATAAGATTAATATCAAAATAAGAATAAAAGATTATTTATCAAAATAAAGGTATATGAACATAAAGAAGGAAACAAAAAGCTTTCTGTATTGGCTAACGCATTGTTGCAGGTTACATAGAAACAAAACGGCAGAAAATAATAAACTTTCTTACTTTGGTAACGCCATGTTACAGGTTACATTGAAACAAATATTATATACCAAATATATTATTCCTTTCTATTTTACGCTATGAAATTTTAATTCTTCAATTTCTATTTTCACTAGTTTTTGTAATTCGACCTTTGGGAAGTCGATGGTCCACATTTACACCATTCACCATCACAATATAGGGAGGTATATCGCCGCAAAGACGTTTACACTCTGCATCTGTCTTGCAACAACACCTGCGAAGGTCTTTCGCTTCAAACTTTGGTGAGGCACCTATTAAATTAAATGTTAGAATCTATAATTAATAGGAAAACACATTTCATATATCGATAGATAAAATCAAGTAAAAGACCCACACTTTGAAAGCCATATCTTAATTCTTTTTGTATCCTCAATAAATCACTTGATGATGATATTTTGTTTTCTTTGNTTCCTTCTACAAAATAAATTTAACAAAGTATTAATAGTTTCAGTGTAATAATATACTCATCTAGAGAATAAAGTATCACACAATCAAATAGAGGCTAAGGAATTTGAAGTCTATTGGTTGTGAATATTTTTCTTAAAATAATATGTTATTCGGTCTCGAACTAATAATTTTCATGTTTGTTCAACCTCAAAAAAAATGAAACATTTTAATCATCAAAGACCCCTCTTAATAAAACCTATGTTTTAGTACATATAATTAATGTAGAATACAAATATCATTCTAGATTATTAATCAAAAGAAAGGTGTGGGTCATGAAGAAGGACACAATGAAAATTCCTATTTAGTTAATGCCCAGTCGTAAGTCACTTAAAAATTGGAGTTTAATTCCAATAATATATTTTTAAAGGAAGAAAAAAAGAGTCCCAACTTTTCTTTTAATTTCATCCTATGAAAATTTATTTTTTCAATTTATGCTTTAACTAATTTAGAAAATTTGACCTTGAGGAGGTTGTTGCCCACATTCACACCATGCGTCATCACAATAATAGGGTGGTATATCACAACAGAGATATTTAGAAATGGGTGTCAATTATGCAAGTGGAAGTATAGAAAGCACGTTCACAATTAATTGGCCAAGTTTTTACACATAACAACCCTCCATGTCATTTATATGAAAATGACTTCATTTCATCGTTACGGCTTACGAGAATTCCTATAGAGACTCAATTTGTTTATAACCTCTTAACCCCTAGGCCACTAAAGCCATTGCTTGGGGCTCTATTTTTTGAAAAAACAAATGCTGGGGGTACTAATGTGTGTTATCATTTGTGCTAAGGAAATTGCATATGAGATGAAAATAAACATGAATTTTGTAAGAAACAATTTAATGAAAATATGGATAGTGAAATCACAAAGTACCTTGAAGAATCTTTTAGTGTTTATTGCTTTATATATGTAGGTTAGATATAATTATTTTTTCACTTCAAAATAGATTCGAACCAATTAAAGCATATGAAAATATTTTTGATTTCTTATTTTGTGGTAAATTATTGAGATCAAGAGATGATGAGAATTTAAATATATTGTCTTAACCTAAAACTTTCTTTACCATGTAATAGTTCTTATGATATTGATGGTTTAAATTTACTTTTTGTATTAAAAGTGTTGAGTGAAACAATATAAGTAGAATATAATGATCTTACAAAAATACTCAATTAAATAAAAAGACTTAACTAGAAAGGTGGTTTTGTAGGCGAATGAAATACGTTTTTGTAGGCGAGCGGAGTGGTATTTTCCAAATACACATATTGCTTATAGAATAATGTTTACAGTTTCTGTAACCGTTACTGAAGCCGAAAGAAGTTTTTCAAAATTTAAATTGATAAAATCTTTTATTAGATAAACTAAGTCTCAAGAGAGGTTGAATGAATTAGCTATATTACCATTTGAAAAAGAATTATTAAAACAAATTGTTCATAAATAGTATCTAATGACTTCGCATCTAAAATAGGTAAAAAGTAGATTTTAAATAAAAGTATTAAAAAAGTATTAGGGTCCCTCTCTTTAATTTTGCTTTAGGTCCCCAATATTATTGAGTCGGCCTTGCATCTCAATCAAACGGTCGTTATTTTGATTTTTCAACAAATTTATGTGTTTTAGAGCTTGTGAAACATGAACAATTGATTTCAATCAAAAGTTCACCAAAATGACCTCAAAAATGAAATTATAAGACGAGTATATGGAAGGAGATCTATACAAAAGTCTATCTCTCTCTCAGGACGGACGTAGGGAAGATCATCTGCAAAGACTTCTGGGAACTCTTTTCTTGCTGGAACTGATTGAATAGGAAATATCTCAACACTACAGTCATTATCTCGGACTAAGTGATAGACACACCCCTTAGAAACCAATTTAGAGGTACGAAATGAATCGATCCTATTTTTCCACTATAAGACTGACTCATTTTGAAATTGAAACTTGACTACTCGAGTTCTGCAATCAACTGAGGCATAACAAACATGAATCGAGTCTATACCAAGAATGACATCGAAGTCTAACATGTCTAACTCAACTAAATCAGCCATGGTACTCTTGTGATTGACGGAAATAGGACAATCACGATAGAGTCTTTATGCTAAAATGGAATCACCAACAGGTGTGGAGACACTGAATATTTAACCAAGTTGCTCAGGAATAATATCAAAGTTCATGGAAATATATGGAGTTACAAAAGATAAACTCTTTCCTAGGTTTAGCAATGCATAAACAGTAAAGTCAAAGACTAAAATCATACCAGTGACAACATCTGGCGAGTTCTCATGCTCTTCGCAATTATTAAGAGCATATAAACAGTTTGTTCCTCTACTAGAACAGTAAGTAGTTCCCTTAGGTGCAACACTGTCTGGTTGAGCAACTGATAAAGACTGGGTTCTATTGCCCCCCCATTACCACTTCCTTGCTTGTTCTTTGAACACTCTCTCATGACTTGCCTATTCTGATTCGACTTGAAATAACCAATGGATCCCTCACAACAAACATCAGAGTGGTTTCTACCACACTTGGCTCAGGCAGGACGCTTACTACACCCTTGTGCCACACTACCATGTGAATATGCAGGTTTAGCTCAAGAATTCTGAAAATAGTACTTACCTTTGTTCTTAGGTGCAGGTGCACTAGAAAATTATGGGGCAAGAACCTTCTGTTTCTGTTGGAAATATGACCGGTTGGCATTACTTTTCTGCTTCCCGCACTCATATCTTGTCTTAGCTCTTTTATTTCTATACTCTTCTCTGTCCCTCATCTTCTCCTATTCAACCTGCTACATATAAATCATCAACTTTGATATGTTTATGTCGCCTATCAACATAGCAGCTTTGCCCTCTTTGCTTGATGCACGACCCAAGCCAGCGACAAGCAAGCTCATCTTGCTTCTCATGTCCTCAACCATCTTAGGAGCATAGCGGAACAGTTAGGTGAACTTCAACCCATACTCATGCACACTCAAGGAGTCTTGTTTCAGTGTAAGAAACTCACGTACCTTAGCCTCTTTCAATTCTCGGGGAAATAAACGCCCCAAGAAAGCCTCTTCAAAATAGGACCAACTCGGATGTGGTGCATCTTCATCTCTACCCTCATTGCACTGATATAACCAAGTCCTACCCTTATTATTCAGTTGATATGCAGCTATCTCAACCCATTCAACATCAGCAGCATGCATCACATAAAAAACATTCTTCAGTTCCTCAACGAAATTCTCCAGATCCTCAGTAGTGATCGAACCTGTGAAACTTGGAGGATTCATCCTCAAGAACACACAAATCCTTGAAGTGTCAGCCTCTTCTTGTCGGGCTCCTGTCTTCTTCCCAACTTGATTGGCTACCACTTGACTGAGCATCCTTATTGACCCTCTAAACTCAACATTAAAATCTTAACCTTGCGGTTGTACTTTAGGTGCATTGAGCAACTCTGGTTTCTCAACGTTCCTCCTAACTAGGCGAGCTCTTACTGGTCTTCGTGGAGTTATGATTATATGAAACAAGCGCAAACATGTTAGAGAGAAACTATTAAAGATAAAACTATAATGCATGAAAAAGAATATGAAAGAAGTGAGGAATTCGTAAATATCCCATCTTTCTAATTATAGATATGACACACTTCACACCGATAACTAGGATTCTACAGACACGGCTTCATAGACTCCCTAGGACTCTTGAACTCTGAGATCTGATACAAGGTTTGTCATGCCCTGAGCCTATACCCTGGACGTGGCCGGCATCCAATGTATATTGCTGGCCTTGAGTGGACCCTAGACCTGGCTTACTTAACTCAGTGGAAGACTTAATTCAATGAAAAAAATCATTCAATAACTTAAGTAAATAAGTTGGCCAAAATGGCATTTAATTCTCAATAAAAAAATGTTAGCAATACAAAGAATGAGAGACGCAATGATAACTATATGACTGTCTCCTTATGAAGCCTTCTAAAAGAGAGATAGATATTAGGATAGACCCCACAACATCCTAATAAGGAAAACTATTGTACAAGCAATAAAAGAGTCCCCTAGAATACAAGGAGGCTCACTACTGAATCTGGAGTGTTCAACTGGATCAACGGATTGTCGGATGTTGATCCTTGTTACCTACGTCTGCATCATGATATGGTGAAGGCCAACTGACATTAGTACATTAAATGTACGAGTATGCGAGTTGAAATGCTAAAATGACTTAAGCTTGAAAAGAGTAAGAATAAATACTTACCTTGACTCTGCTCAACTTATGGTAACATAACTCATTTTAATATAAAGCGATTTAAAAGCAAGTGCATTATAAAGAAAATTTGTTTGGATACATGTTGTAATTTATGAATGATACAAGGATACAAATAACTTTGAGATGTATGTAAGAATACAAATAAACTGATTTATATATAATATATTTAATTTCTGTACGAGTTTCTCTAACCAACAACCATCACTTAAGAGCTATAGAGAATATACAAAGATCTACCTCACGTTGCCAGCGAACCCTATACTTGTCCAAAGATATAAGACCTGAACTGCCTAATGAATCTACTAGTCTACTGTGAAAAGGGTTGATCTAAAAAGTATAACCCTTTTCTACCCATGGTGGCTACATTGTTTATGGGGACTGTGAGTTGTGTGAACTCTCCCCCCATAATGGTGCTCAATACGACTCCCAATATATACTGCTTCTTATGTTTTAAAACATACTAATTCTATGGTTTTAGATTAGTTCTCAAAATACTTAGCTCAAAGGTTATCTTAGAAGTCTTAGTTTCTTGCTTGCTTTATTTAGAAAGTTGTTTTCTCTTAACTGAAAACTAGCATGAAGTCTCTTTAGAAATCTCATTTTCCCTTTTTTTAAAATGTGAAAACATTTTATGTTCTTTTGGGAATACTTACTTCCTATATACTGCTTGGAAGGAATACTTCACTTTATTCTGCACTGATCTTGATCTTAAGTCTTAAAATGATGCTTAAAACATTTTTGAAAGACTTATGAAACTTGAAATGAACTTCTTCTGCTTATCTGTAGTCCTTATTCAAACAGATCTTTAAGTCTTAACCAAGTTTGAAGTATTTGCAAAGGACATCATGAAAGAACTTTAGGAATTCTTTAGAGTCGGCTCTAACCGTTCCTTGAATATGAAGTTATAGACTCAAGGTTGTAAATTCGTGTTTCCGGATGATTTCTATATTATTATAAGTCATTTAGAGTTGTTAGAAATCATTAGGAAGTGTCAAACACCTTAGAAGGGCTTAATCATACTTTATTACAAAAATTGGGCAAAATGCGAGCTTTGGTGAATTAAGGGCACGCCTTGCCAGACCCATTAGTGTGAGGAACCATTTGGCTCACTGCAGGTACGCTGCCCCAGTCCCTCTAGCGCAAATAGGGTGTGTTGCGCCTGGTGCTGTCAAGGTGCGCTTGAATGATTTGATGTTCTCGTTTCTGATCCTAAATCGCTCAAACCTCCATAGTTATTTTCCCAAACACTTTGGTTTATAAGTACCTTCAATACCAAGTATATCTAACTCAAAAAACAACCCGAAATCACGAATTAAAGCAATAATAGGCATTTCAACAAGTCAATCAACAAGAATTCAACCATGTCTTTCAAGAACTTCACTATTTTCATTCAACCAATTTCGAAAACTCAAAGGATTGAAGCAAGATTAGTGTGTAGTTGAGATTACCCAACACTAAAAGATATCACATACCTCTATAGGGATCACCCTCGACGAATTCCACTCGCAAAACATGGCGTTGTTGGCGATCCTCGAATTTTTCTCCCTTTTCTTCTTCTTTTCTCTCTTCTCCAAGCCTTAAGAGTGATTTCGATTTTCTAATATGAACTAAAACTTTTTTTTCCCCAAATAACTCCCTACAATGAAATACGAAATTAATTTGTGAAAAGACTAAATTTTCCTTCCTTAAATCCGTATTTGGACTTTCCATACTTAAATAACCCAAAATCCAATAGGCATATCTTCCTCATACGATATCGAAAATGCGCAAATCGGAGGCGTTGGAAAATATCTCCAAGGTCTTTCCAACCATATCAAGAACTACCCCTAACTCATCCTGAGGTTGAAGTTATGATAGTTTGAAGATGACTAAAACTTACTTTCTTAAATTAGTCAATTTTTCTAGATTTTTCCCTTTCTTTCCAAAAATGAATATTTTAAGTTTCTTAGATTATTCATAGCTATTTCAAATTGTGAGATGTTTCACACATTTTCGGCTTTCTTAAAAGGTACGTTAGCTATTATTTCTCTTCTAGCATGATCATAAAGATCTAAGCTTTTTATAGATATTCTATTGACATTATTTGACTTGTAGCCTTGTCCAACCTTGTTGTCTACCTCCAAATAATATAACGTCTACCGGTGATACTCAACTCTATTTTAAGTGGACTAGAAAAATATATGATGATTAACTTTTTAACAAATATGATTACTTGTACGATACACTAGCATACATATTTATTTTTATATTGTTCCTACCCTTTTAGATTTATGGGTCGGCCGTCCCCTACCATTTACTGTAGTATAGAGAATCTATACTCGAGCATTCCACTAGGCCTTGACAAGATAGGTGAGACATCACTCAAGGCAGGGAAGACTGTCTATGATCATGGTAGACCAAGTCTACGGGCAGAGTAGTCTATGTCTATAGGTTACGGGGTAGCATATGTGTATTGTACCATAAAGCCTCAGATTTGTATTCACTACAATAAAAATAACTTTTAGAATTTTTTTGTTTATCATTCAAGGGTTCGTAATATAGAATTTTCAAGAATTCAGAAAATATCAAGAAACTACTAATAAGTTATAAAAAATTATTAATAAATCATTAGACTTAGTTTTCTAGATAAAAACTCTTACTTTCATGATTTCATACCTGAAATCTTTTAAAACTCAAGGGGGTAAGAATATTCATGGAATATGATTCTTTTTTGGAGTAGTCTTGGAGTTTTATTAAGCTCATTCATGGAAGATATTCTATATAAAAAAAGAGCCTAAATAGCGGGGGTTTATTTACATACTATGAGGATTAGGAACCCCACAATTTGTTGTAACAGAGGTTATGCAACCTCCAAAATTAGGTCTGTCATAATTAAGTTATGACGGTTTTTTATTAACCCCTGTAACAAGCATCGGAGTTATTCTCCGGCGGTTTGAACCCCCACAAATTGATTCTTAGAACAATGCTCTAAAGCTAATTAAGACAATAATAGTTCAAACAACCATAAATTATGGCCACAAATTTTAGCAAAAACGTAATCCCTTCTGAGAAGGTGGCTCGAATAATAATAAGTAATATTATGGTGTAATGTTTTGGCTAGTTCATGATAATTCGAAATTCTTAACAATAAAATATTCTTACATTGTGACGAATGAAGAAAAATATTAATATCCAATAAAACTAATTATACCCCTTTTGTTGTACTTTCAGTTCAAATATATGCCTTCCTTAATATTTTGGCCCAAATTTTCGCTTAATTTTAACGAGAGGCACGTAAAAAGCCCAAAATCAAATTATTCATTCATAAATTCGAGTTTAATTATTTTTAGAAGAAATAAAGGGTTCATGAAGCTTCACAGAGACACATTTTTCAGCTATGATGAAAAGCATCTAAAGCTATTATTCGTCTTCTAGCATGAACGTAAAGATCTAAGATTTTTATAGTTGTTCTATTGACATTATTTGACTTTTAACCTTGTCCTACTTTGTTGGATACCTCCAAATGATATAAAATCTACTGGTGACACTCAACTCAATTATTAGTGGACTAGAAAAACGTGTTATGATGACATTTTGATCAACTATGATTTCTTGTTATTTTCTTGATATTTTGTCGTCTAACTTCTAGAAGCTTGTTTTGACCTCAACAAATTCATAAACTAGCATACATACTTATTATTATATTGTGACTACCCTTTTAGATCTATGGGTCGGCCGGCCCCAACCATTTACAGGAGTATAGAGAATCTATACTCGAGCATTCCACTAGGCCTTGATAAGATAGGTGAGAAATCACTCAAGGCAGGGTACATGGTGCCTATTATCATGGTAGACAAAGTCTACGTGCAGAGTAGTCCTGTCTATAGGTTAGGTAGGTTGTACTTACGGGGTACAACGTGTGTATTGTAGCACATATCCTCAGATTTGGATTCATTAAAACAAAAATAACTTTTTGAGGCAATAAATAGACTCATTAATAAATGGTGCTAAAGTCTTTACCGGCATTAATTAAGTGTCATTAGATCCTATGTTGCCAAATCCTACAGGGACACATACAAAGACTGCTTATTGCTGCTAAAAATACATATTTAGGGGCCATTTCTAATTTATTTTTCGCTAATTTTTTTTTATATAGTGATTGATTCTTGGAAGATGTAAATTCAGATGGTTTAGAACACATTGTCATGGTGATCCAGGTAGGGGGGCTAATATAGGTATTTAGCGATTGTTACTCTCGTTAGGACCTAAAGGGATGTATGTTTTTTGTACCTACGAGGCTTATAGGGGCCCTGTTAGGTAATTGCTTTCATGTGCTTATAATTTATTGTTTTAAGGAGTTTGCATATTTTACTTATATTTCATTCCTTCCCTTTTCGTTAAATACTTTTACTTTAGTGTCAACTTCCAACATATCTTACATGCTATGTACATTATTTTGTACTGACACACCTTGTCGGGGTCAATGCATTCAAACTTACAGGTCTTGAGTAAGAGCAAGGCAAACATGTCGAGTAGCACAACTGACCATCAAGCTTAATGGTTGGCCATGGTTTTTTGTTAAATTGTAAAAAAATAGTTTTTGTTTTCAAAATAATTTTTTTTTTAAAATTAAAGTTGTGTTTGGCAATGACTACAAATTGGTCATACTTTATAATTTGGGTGAGTAATTTTGGAGGGGAAAAGTGAATATTCCTTAAATTGTTGAATTCAACTTAAAGTTGAATTTCAAAGTTTTGTGGCAAAATGTATTTTTTGGTGTTCAACTTTTATAAAAAAAAAAAGTGAACTTTTTATAGACAAATGCTCCTAAAAAGAAATTAAAAATATGATATTATTCATCAAAATAAAGGTATATGACATAAAGAAGGAAACAATAAACTTTCTGAATTGGCTAATTCCTTGTTGAAAGTTACATAGAAACAAAACGAAATAAAGCAATAAGCTTTCTTATTTGGGTAATGCCATGTTGCAAGTTATATTAAATCATAATTTAAATTTGAAAGATGTTATTCCTTTCTATTTCATGCTATGGAATTTTAATTCTTCAATTTATGTTTTCACTAGTTTCTGTAAGTCGGCCTTTGGGAGGCCGATGCCACATTGACACTATCACCATCACAATAATAGGGAGGTATATCGCCACAAAGAAATTTATAGTATTCATCTGTCCTGCAACAACACCTGAGAATGTCTTTTGTTTCAACCTTTGGCGAGACACCTATAAAATTAAATGTTAGAATCTATAATTAATAGAAAAATACATTTCATATTTCAACACAAGAAGCTTTTCAAATTAACTTAGGAAATATTAGAGAGAAGTGTATGATACTCCATTACTAATACATAAAATAAAGTAAAAGACTTACATATCCCTATCATCATAAACATGAGGAAAATCTCTCTCTCTCTCTCTCTCTCTCTCTCTCTCTCTCTCACACACACACACACACACACGCACATCTAGATACTAAATTATTGCATAATCAAATACGGGCTAAAAAATATGAAGTTTATCAGTTGTGAATATTTTTCTTAAAATAATATGTTATTCGGACTCGAACTAATAATTTTCATGTTAGTGCAACTTCAAAAAAGATGAGATGTTTTAATCATCAAACACCCCTCTTAGAAAAGGCTATGGTTTAGTACGGATAATTAATGTAGAATACAAATATCATTCTAATGACATACTATTAATCAGAAGAAAGGTATGGGACATGAATAAGGAAGCAATAAGAATTACTATTTAGTTAATGCCTTGTTGTAAGTCACTTAAAAATAGGTGTCCTGACTTTTATTATTTACTTTTATTTCATCCCGTGAAAAATTAATTTTTCAATTTATAAAACTTTACCTTGAGGAAGTTTATTCCCACATTCACACCATGCAACATAACAATAATAGGGTGGGATATCACCACAAAAGAATCTAGACATGGGTGCAAATTATGAAATAACATACGGATGTATAGAAAGTACGTTCACAATAAATTGGTGTCAGTTTCTTATTATTCGTATAATAAAATGCACACAATGAATTGGCCAAATATTTACACGTAACAACCCTCTAGGTCATTTATATGAAAATAACTTCATCTCTTCATTACGGGTTACGAGCATTCCTACAGCGATCCAATTCGTTTATAACCGTCTTAACCCCTAGGCCACTAAAGTAATTGCTTGGGGCCTCATATATTTTGGGGGCCCATTTTACAAAAGTCAATTACTGGGGTACTAATGAGTGTTATGATTTGTGCAAAGGAAATTGCATATGTGATGAAAATAAAGCTGAATTTCATAAGTAACATTTTGATGTAAATATGGTTTTCGAAGTCACGAGTCCCTTGAAGAATCTTTTAGTTTTATTGCTTTATATAGTAGGGTAGATCAACCTATTTTTTCACTTTAAAATAGATTTGAACCAATTAAAGCATATGAAATTATTTACAATTTCTTAAATTAGTGATAAATTATTGAGATCAAAAGATGATGAGAATTAAAAAAACATTGTCTTATCCTAGAGCTTTAATTAACAAGATATAGTTCTTCTAATATTAATGGTTTAGATTTATTTTTTGTATTAAAAGTGTTAAGGGAAAAAATACAAGTAGAATATAATGATCTAACGGAAATAGTCAACCAAATAAAAAGACTTGATTCTTTTCCAAATAAACATTTTGCTTATAGAATATTGTTAGCAGTTTATTTAACCGTTACATAAGCCGAAAGAAGTTTTTCGAAATTTAAATTAATCAAAACTTCTTTTCGATCAACAAAGTCTCAAGAGAGGTTGAATGAATTAGCTATATTACCATTTGAAAAATAATTATTAAAACAAATTGATCATAAAACAGTACCTAATGAAGTCGCATGTAATATAGATAGAAAAGTAGATTTTAAGTAAAAGTATGTGAAGAAAAAAAAATATTAGGATCCCTCTCTTCAGTTTTGTTTTATGCCCCCAATGTTGTTGAGTCGGTCTTGCATCCAAGTCACACTGTTGTTAATTTGATTCTTCCATGAATTTATATGTTTTAGAGCTTTTGAAACATGAACAGTTGACATCAATCAAAAGTTTCTATTTGCTCCATAACATTGAGTTTGTTATAGAACGATCTTTTGTCTTGATCCTGAGGCTTCTATGGAGCTTGGGCGGGACTCACTTTTTTTTCGAGAAGACCTTGGTATGAAGTTTTGAAAATTTCAAATTTGGTTTGATAGCATATTTTGTTTGTGCGCATAGGACTCTGAATAAATCTTGAGCACCCGTTTGATTTTCTAAAAATGGACAAACTAGCTAATGTGTTTCGGCTAGTGTAACCTAGGGCTTTGCAACATTCACAAAGGCCTAATTTGTATGGTTTACGATTGTGTGGCCTTGAAACAATTATGAGGGTGTAGCTCATTTTACCTTCGCATTCGTACTCTCTTTGTCGCGATCTAATAAGACGCTAACCCGCGTTGATACCCTTTGAACATTGTAGTCATGAAGTTTTACCTCCACAGTTGCGAGGAACATTTTATTAGTGTGCCACAATCCAGACCCTTTACCTAAAGAGTACAAATGAATTAATCTGTCTCGTTTTTTAAAATAACACCATATGCGATTTTTTCTTATTCTCAAGATTGTTTTTTGGTGATATCTCCCTCAATTGAGCTCCATTTTGGGTGATTGAAACTCGTGGACGTAAAAAATCATCGTAGCTACGTTGTTCGGATTTTGGAGAGTGTCAGGGTGTAATGACCCTCTCATTCATCTCTTTGTGAAGGCAATTTTGTTTGTCATTCAGAACTTTTCCATATTCACCCCAAGCCTTTACGACTTATTGGGTTTGATAGTTTTGTCACCTTGTCGTTCCTGTAGTTTTGATGAATTTTTAATGTAGCCAAATAATTGTGTACACAAACAGAGACAAAAATATGATAGTCATTAACTGTTTAAACTGTTAGTGACAAAAGTGAATGTTACAAATGATATACAATTAATGACTAATGTTTACACCATTTTACTATAAATATTATTATGTTACTAATTTGATTATATATTTTTAATGACTAAATATTTTTTTTTATCCAAACTTAAACTAATTAAAGACAAAAAAAAATGATTTCTTCAATTTGTCAATAAAATCAGCGATTGAAATTGTTCGTCGCCACTAACCTCAAATTCATGGATAATATTGCCTTATAATTGGCGCCAAGTTATTTTTTTGGTAGGAAAAGTTTTTAAACAAAAAATTTTCTACAGAATTATTTTTGTCACTAAATGTATGTTAGTCATGCATTTGAGGTCCGTCACAAATTGTTAACAAAATTACTGACAATACTGATTATAACCAATATCCTTAAACTTGTAGCTAAATTTACCTTATAATTGGCGCCATTTTAAATTTTTGGTGGGAAAGATTTGTAGACAAAACATTTTCTACGAACTTTGATTTTCTTCACAAAAAATATGTGAATCATTCGTTTGAGGACGAAATGTAATTTTTGTCTCAAAAGCCATATAATTTGAGACAATTTTTATTGTAGCTAAATATTTTGTGGCTAAACACTAGATTTCTTACAGTGATTGGTGTCAGTTTGTAATTATCCATCTAATAAAATGCACACAATTAATTGGCCAAGTATTTACACGTAACAACCCTCTAAGTCATTTATATGAAAATGACTTCATTTCGTCATTACAACTTACGAGCATTCCTATAGCAACCCAATTCGTTTATGACTATGTTAACCCCTGGGCCACTAAAGTAATTGCTTGGGGCCTCAAATATTTTGGGGACCCATTTTTTTTTAAAAAATCAATTACTGGGGTACTAATGAATGTTATGATTTGTGCAAAGGAAATTGCATATGAGATAAAATAAACCTGAATTATAAGAAACAATTTGATGTATATGGATAGCGAAGTCACCATGTCCCTTGAAGAATCTTTTAATATTTATTGCTATATAGATGTACGGTCGATCAAACTATTTTTTCACTTCAAAATAGATTCGAAACAATTGAAGCATGTGAAAATATTTTTGATTCCTTATTTATGGTAAATTATTGAGATCAAGAGATGATGAGAATTTAAAAATATTGTCTTAACCTAGAACAATTCTTTAACATGTAACAGTTCTTCTGATATTAATGGTTTATATTTATATTTTGTATTAAAAGTGTTAAGGGAAATAATGCAAGTAGAATTTAATAATCATAAGAAAATACTTAATTAAATACAAAGACTTGATTCTTTTTCAAATATGCATATTTATTATCAAATAATGTTAACAGTTTCTTTAACCGCTACAACAGCCGAAAGAAGTTTTTCAAAATTTAAATTGATTAAATCTTCTTTAAGATCAACAAAGTCTAAAGAGAGGTTGAATGAATTGGCTATATTACCATTTGAAAAAGAACTGTGAAAACAAATTGATCATAAAACAGTACCTAATGACTTCGCGTCTGATATAGCTAGAAAAAGTAAATTTTTAAAAAAGTATAATATGAAAGAAAAAAATATTAGGGTCCCTCTCTTCAGTTTCGCTATATGCCCCAAATGTTGTTGAATCGGCCTTGCATCCAAGTCACGTGGTCGTTAAATTGATTTTTCAATAATATATGTGTTTTAGAGTTTTTGAACATGAACAATTGATATCAATCAAAAGTTTGTATTAGTTCCACAACATTGAGTTTGATCTAGAACGACCTTTTGTGTGGATCCTGAGGTTTCTATGCAAATTTCAAGACCTATTGTTCATTTTGGCAAAAGTGGAGCTTTTGGTGGGACTCACTTTTTTCGAGATGACCTTAGTATGAAGTTTGGAAAATTTCAAAATTGGTGTGATAGCATATTTTGTTTGTGCGTATAGGATTTTTAATAAATCCTGAGCACCCGTTGGAGAATTCTAGAAATGGACAAACTAGCTGATGTACCTCAGTAGGTGTAACCCCGTAATGAGTTCATGATCGGGGCCCTTGGGCACATTCATAATGGCCTATTTGTATGGTTTACGATTGTTGTGGCCTTGACATAATTATGAGGGTGTAGCTCATTTTACCTTTGCATTCGTTTTCTCTCCTTGTCGCGATCTGATAAGACGCTAACCCGCGTTGATTACGTTTGGACATTATTATCATGAAAATTTACCTCCACGGTTGCGAGGAAAATTTTATTGGTGGACCACGATCCTGACACTTTACCTAAATATTACAATGAATTAATACGTCTCAGTTCTTAAAATAAGACCATATGCGATTTGTTCTTATTCTCAAGATTGTTTTTGGTGATATCTCCCTCAGTTGAGCTCTATTTTTGGTGATTAAAACTCGTGGACGTAAAAAAAAAACGTTGTGGCTACGTGGTTTGGTTTTTGGAGATGTCAAGGTGTTATGACACTCTCAATTATCTCTTTGTGAAGGCCTTTTTGTTTATCATTTAGAACTTTTCCATATTGACCCCAAGTGTTTTACGACTTATTGGGTATGATAGTTTGTCACCTTGTCATTGGTGTAGTTTTACTGTATTTTTAGTATTTTGGAGCGTTGAAACCTTAAACAGTTGATTTCGATTAAAATTGTAGGAAGAAAACCTTGGACTTTCCTTACTTAAACAACCCAACTTCGGATAGGCATATCTTCCTCATATGATATCGAAAATGCGGAAACTCGATGGAGTTAGAAATATCTATTCCATGACATTCCAACTATATCAAGAACGAACCCTAACTCATTCTGACCTAGAATTTATGGTCGTTTGAAATGATCAAAACTCACTTTCTTAACTTCGTTAAATTTTTTCTAGATTTTACGCTTTTGGAGAAATAAAATAGTGCAAAAAACTTTTTGTTGTTCATAAAATTCTTGAATTCAACTTAAAGTATTTCAAATTTTTGTGGCAAAATGTATTTTTCGGAGTTCAACAAAAAAGAAGTGAACTTTTTATCGAGAAATGCTACTTAAAAGAAAAAAGAATGTGAGATTATTCATTAAAATAAAGGTATATGACATATAGAAGGAACCAATAAAGTTTCTAAATTGGCTAATGCCTTGTTAGAAGTTACATAGAAACAGAATGGAAGGAAATGATAAGCTTTCTTATTTGGGTAATGCCATGTTGCAAGTAACATCGAAACACAAATTAAATTACAAATATATTCTACCTTTCTATGTCAAGCTATGAATTTTAATTCTTCAATTTATGTTTTCACTAGTTTTTGTAATTCGATTTTTGGGAGGACGATGCCCACATTCACACCATTAACCATCTTAAAAATAGAGAGGTATATCGCCACAAAGACGTTTAAATTCTGCTTCTGTCTTGCAACAACACCTGGGTATGTCTTTTGCTTCAAGCTTTGGCGAGACACCTATCAAATTAAATGTTAGAATGTATAATAAATAGAAAAACACATTTCATATTTCTACACAAGAAACTTTTAAAAATTAACTTATAAAATATTAGAGAGAAGTGTATGATACTCCAATACTAATAGATCAAATCAAGTAAAAGACTTAGATATCCCTATCATCATAAACATTAGGAGAAAAGCCCACACTTTGAAAGTCATATCTTAATTTTTTTATGCTTAGTAAGTCACTTGATGATGATGTTTTGTTTTCTTTGTGTCCTATTTATAGTATATTTAGTTGACTATTTAGTATATATATGTATATATATCTTTGTGAAGGCCTTTTTGTTTGTCATTTAGAACTTTTCTATATTGACCCCAAGCGTTTTACGACTTATTAGGTCTGATAGTTTTGTCACCTTGTCGTTCATGTAGTTTTAATGATTTTTTTAAATATTTTGGTGCTTTTAAAACTTAAACAATTGATTTTTATAAAAATTGTACGAAGAAAACCTTGGACTTTCCTTACTTAAACAGTCCAACTTTCAAAAGGTATATCTTGCTCATACGATATCAAAAATGCGCAAACTCGGTGTCATTGGAAAGATCTCTCTAGCCATATAAATATTTAAGCATAACTCATCCTCATCTAGAAGTTATGGTCATTTAAAAATGACCAAAACTCACTTTCCTAACTCAGACAATTTTTTCCAAATTTTTTCCCTTCTTCCAAAAGAGAATATTTTTAGTTTCTTAGCTTATTCCTTATTATTTCAAATTGTGAGATGTTACAATATCTCCATGGGATCATTCTTCCTCTAATAAGATTTCTTTCACTAAGCTAAGGATAGTAACATCAAGTTCAACACTCAACAAACAAAAGCAAGTAACCACATGCTTACTCATAGTTTATAAAGTACTAGGAAGAGAATTCGTAGCTTGATCTGCACTCTTTTCGAATTCAAAGAAATGGGGATATCTCTTGTTCATATCCTCTTCAGATTCCTAAGTCACTTCTTCAACAAATTAGTTCCTCCAAAGGATTTTGACTAATGCAACCTCCTTGTTCTAAGCTTGCGAACTTGGTGATATAACATATGAACCGGAATCGTTTAATAGGATAAGCTATCCTTAATCCCAACTTTCAGTTGGTACAATCAATGAAGGATCACCCATGAACTTTTTCAACATAGAGATATGAAATACTAGATGAATTGTTAACAACTTTTGTGATAGTTTTAACTCGTAATCTACATTTTCAAATCCTATTGGCTATGCCATAAGGTCTAATATATCAGGGGCTAAGTTTTCCCTTCTTACTTAATCTCATGACACCCTTCATGGGTGAAACCTTCAAGTATACCCAATCATCCATTTTGAACTACAATGGTCTTCTCCTAACATCTCTTTAGGATTTTTGACGACTTTGTGCCATTTTCAATCTCTTTTGAATTACCTTCATCTTCTTCATATTTTGGTGAACAAGATCTGGTCCTATTAACCCTGCTTCACCAACCTAGAACCATTCCATAAAGATCTTCGTATGGAGCCATTTGGATGCTCGAATTGTACGTGTTGTTGTAAGCAAACTTGGTGAGATGTAGGTGATCATCCCAACTCCCCTTGAAATCAATCATACAAGCCCTCGACATATCTTCTAAGGTATTGATAGTACGCTTCGATTGCCCATCCGTTTGAGGATGAAAAGAAGTGATTAAGTTCAACTTTGAACCCAAATCTTTCTGGAAACATTTCTTGAACTATGTAGTAAATTGTGCACCTCTATCTGAAATGATCGAAATTGGGACTCCATGAAATCTCACCACTTGCTGAATATATAACTTTTCATATTCTTCTGCCGAATGAGTGGTCTTTACCGGCAAGAAGTGGGCTAATTTTTCGTTCTATCGACAATCGCCCAACTTGAATCATGCTATCTGCGAGACCTTGGTAAACCTGTGATGCAGTCCATATTTATCATCTCCCACTTGGATTCTGTAAGTTCTATATTCTAAGCCAACCCTCCAGGACTTTGGTGTTTTACTTTCACTTGCTAGCAATTCGGGAACTTGACAACAAATTAACAATGCCCTTTTCATACCTTCCCACCAATATATCTCTCTTAAATCGCGGTGCATCTTTGTAGAACCCGGATGAATGGAATATTTGGAGCATATGAGCTTCCTCCATGATCCTCTCTTGGAGTCCATCCACCCTAGGCACACACAATATACCTTGATACTTTATCACAACATCTCCTCCTTGTTCAAAAGCTAATACCGTTTCTTATGAGCATTTGCCTTCCATTTAAGCAAAATGGGATCGTGGTATTGCTTTTTTTCCAATTCCACCACTAATGATGACTTATTCCCATTTGTCACCACTATTTCTCTTTCTGTGAAATCCATGAGTCAGACTCCTAGGCGTGCAAGTCTAGACACTTCTTTGGCCGGTTCCTTCTTATCTTCCTTAAGGTAGGCAATAGTTACCACAGACAACCTGCTGAAGGCATCAACAACAACATTAGCCTTAACTGGGTGGTAAAGAATGCTCATGTCATAATCTTTAAG
Source organism: Solanum pennellii (assembly GCF_001406875.1). Taxonomy (NCBI): domain Eukaryota; kingdom Viridiplantae; phylum Streptophyta; class Magnoliopsida; order Solanales; family Solanaceae; genus Solanum; species Solanum pennellii. The sequence goes on along the minus strand of NC_028637.1, from coordinate 7,902,261 downwards.
CAAATCTAACCACCTCCTTTGTATGAGATTAAGCTCTCTCTGAGTGAACACATATTGCAGGCGCTTGAGATCAGTGAAAACATCCTCATGAATATAATACAAATGGTGACTCCATATCTTCACGGGGAATACTAGAGAAGCCAACTCTAATTCATGGGTTGGATAATTCTTTTCATTTACTTTCAATTATCTTGAGTCATAAGCTATAACCTTGTCATTCTGCATTAACACGCAACCATACCAACTCTAGATGAATCATATTAAACCACAAAACGTTGAATAGCTTCTGATAAGGTCAAGACTGAGCAGTAGTCAACCTCTTCTTCAACTCCTGAAAACTGTTCTCATAAGCTTTAGACCATTTAAACTTAAAAGTTTTCTTAGCCAACTTGCTCAAAGGAGAAAACATATGTGAAAACCACTCAACAGACTATCTATCGCAGCAAGCCAAACCCAAGAAACTCCTTATGTCATTTGGATACGTGGGTCTAGGCTAACTCCGAACTGTTTCTATCTTTTTAGTATCAACTCTAATGCCATCACCGAAAACTATGTGGCCCAAGAATGCCACATACTTAAGCAAAAATTCACTTTTTGAGAGCTTAGCATATTACTCCTTATCTTTGAAAGTCTGAAGGACTATTCTAATGTGACTGGAATGATCTTCTTCATTCCTTGAATAGATTAGTATTTCATCAATGAAGACAATAACAAACATTTCTAAATAAGGTTTAAAGACTGAATTCATAAAATCTGTGAATGTTGCAGGCGCATTGGTCAACCCAAACGACATGACAAAAAATTCATAATGCCCATATCTGGTTTTAAAAGCATTCTTTGGAATGTTGCACTATCTAACTTTCCTCTGGTGCAAGCCTAACCTAAGGTCAATCTTGAAAAAGCAAGAAGCACCCTAAAGTTGATAGAATATATCACCTATCCTTGGAAGATGATACTTAATTTTGAGGGTAACCTTATTTAAATGACGGTAATCTATACACATCCTAAGGGAACCATCTTTGTTTCTCACAAATAAGATAGAAGCTCCCCAAGGTGAGACAGTTGGTCGAATGAAACCTTTATGTTAAATATCTTTCAACTGTTCTTTCAACTCTTTTAATTCTATTGATATATACCTTAGTCTCTCTAGACTATAGAAAGATCATCAAGAGACTCCTGGGAAATCTTTCACTATTGGAACTGACTGAATAAGAGGTATCTCAACACTAGAGTCATTAACTTGGACTAAGTGATAGACATCCCTTTAGAAACTAACGTCTTCGCCTTAAGGTACAAAATGAATCGACTCTTAGGCACTGCTGAACTGCTTTTACACTCTAAGACTGGATCATTTTGAAACTAAAACTTGAATACTCGAGTTCTACATTCAACTGAGGCATAACAAGCATGAAGGAAGTCCATACCAAGAATGACATTGGAGTCTACAATGTCTAACTCAATTATATCAGCCATGGTACTCTTGAAGTTGACGGAAACAGGACAATTACGATAGACTTTTTCTACTAGAATGGATTCACCAACAGGTGTCGAGACACTGAGTGGTTCACTATGTTTCTCATGATTAATATCAAAGTTCATGAGATCATATAGAGTTACAAAAGATAAGCTCGTCCCTGGTCTAGCAATGCATAAAAAGTTAAGTCATAGACTTGAATCATACCATGACAACATCTAGCGAGTTCTCATGCTCTTGGCGATTATTGAAAGCATACAAGCACTCTATTCCAATGCTAGTATCGGAAGTAGCTCCCTTAGGTGCAGCCCTGTTTGGTGGAGCAACTAATGAAGATTGGGCTTTATTTCCCTTATTCCCACTTACTTGCGTATTCTTTGAACAATCTCTCATGAAATTTCTGGTCTAACCTCACTTGAAACAACCAGTGGAGCCGTCACGACAAACACCAAAGTGGTTTCTACCATACTTGGCACACGAAGAAGACTTATTACCCCCCCCCCCAAAAAAACACTACCCGGTGAATATACATGTTTAGCTCTTGAATTTTGTCCATTATACTCACAATTTTTCTTAAGTGTAGGTGCACTGGCAGATGATGGAGCATGACCCATTTGTTTATGTTGTAAGGATGAACGCGTTGCATTACTCTTCTGTTGCCTGGACTCATTCCCTGTCTTAGATTTCTTATTTCTATACTCTTCTATTTCACTCAGTTTCTCCTCTTCAACCTGCTGCGCATAAACCATCAACTTGGATATGTCCATGTCGCCTGTCAGCATTGCATCTTTGCCCTCTTTTTTTGATGCACGATCCAAGATAGCGACAAACAAGTTTATTCTACTCCTCATTTCCTTAACCACCTCAGGATCATAGCGGGACAACTGGGTGAACTTCAACCCATACTCATGCACACTCAAGGAGTCCTATTTCAGTGTAAGAAACTCTCGTACCTTAGCCTCTTTCAATATTTAGGGAAAGAAATGCCCCAAGAAAGTCTCTTTGAAACGGGCCCAACTTGGATGTGGTGCATCTTTATCACTGCCCTCCTTCCACTGATCGAAACCTGTCCTAGCCTTATTCTTTAGTTGATATGCAGCTAGCTCAACTCGTTCAGCATTAGAAACATGCATCACATCAAAAACCTTTTTCTAGTCCTTAACAAAATTATCCAAATCCTCAGTAGTGATCAAACCCATGAAACATGGAGGATTCATCCTCACGAATCCTTGAAGTGTCAACCTCTTATTGTCTTTCTCCACACTTCTATCCAACTTGATTGGCTACAACTCGACTGGGCATCATTATTGCCTCTCTAAAATCAAGATTAGAAACTTCTTCTTGCGGTTGTACTTCAATTGAATTGGGCAACTCTGGTTCCTTTACGTTTCTCCTAGTTAGGAAACCTCTTGCTTCTCTTAGGGGAGGCATGGTTATCTGAAACATGCAGAAGCACAAATTAGAGAGCTTTTTAGAGATAAACTCTAATGCACGAAAAGAAATATGAAAAAAGTGAGGAATTTCTAAATGTCTCACCCTCATAATTATAGATGTGGCGCGTTTAACATTGATAACTAGTAATCTAAAGACACGTCTTCATAGACTCTCTAAGACTCTTGATATCTGTGGCCGACACCCAATGATCATTGTTGGCCTTCAAAGGACCCTTGCCCTAGCTTACTTAACTCAACGGAAAACTTAACTCAATAAAATAAACTCATTCAATAACTTAAATTAAAAACTTGGCCAAAATGTCACTTAAGTCTCAATAACAAATTGTCAGCAATACAAGGAATGAGAGACACAATGCTAACTCTCTGATTGTCTATCTATGAAGCCTTCTAGAACTGAGATGGATATTAGGATAGACTCCACAAAATTCTAATAAAGAAAAATATTGTAAAAGCAATAAAAAGAGTCCTCCGAAATGCAAGGAGGCTTACCACTAACTGTGGAGTGCTCAACTGGATCAATGGTGCGCCGGATGTCAATCTTCATTACCTGCTCTGCATCATGATACGCTGCAGGTTAACTGGCATCAGTACATTGAATATACGAGTATGCGAGTTGGAATGCTAAAACAAATTAACCTTGAAAAGAGTAAGAATGAATTCTTACCTTGGCTCTGCTTAACTTATGAATAACATAACTCAATAACACTAACTCATTTCAATATAAAGTGATTTTAAAATAATTCCAATATAAAGAAAAGTCGTTTGAATACTTGTTGTGATTTCTGAATGCATACAAGGATAGAAATAATTCTTCAATGTATGTAAAAATACAAATAAGCTGATGTATATAGATAAATAATTTAACTTCTACGGGAGTTTCTCTAACCGACAACCATCACTAAGAAATACAGTGATGATACAACGATTTACCTCACGCTGCCAACACATCCTATACTCGGCCAAAGGTATAAGAATTGAACTTCTTAATGAATCCACTAGTGTACTGCGAAAAAGGTTCATCTAAAAAGTATGACTTTTTTCTACCCATTATGGTTACATGGTTTATGCATGGGGGTAGTGAGATATATAAACTCTCCCTAATATCGATTCTTAATACTACTCCCAAAATATATTTGCTGTTATGTTTTAAAAACATACTGATTTTGTGGTTTGAGATTAATTCTTAAAATACTTAGCTCAAAGGCTATCTTTGAAATCTTAGTTTTCCTACTTGTTTCATTTAGAAAGTTATTTCTCTTTAACTGAAAACTAGCCCGGAGGCTCTTTGGAAATCTCAGTCTTCCTTCTTTTTAAATGTGAAAACATTTTAAGTTCTTTTGGTAATAGTTAGTTCCCATATGCTTTTTGTAATACTTCACTTTACTCTGAACGGAACTCGATCTTAAGTCTTAAAAGGATCCTTAGACATTTTTGAAAGACTTATGAAACATAAAAAGAACTTCTTCTTCATATCTTTAGTCCTTAATCAATCTGATCTTTTAGTCTTAAAATAAGTTTAAAGTATTTGCAAAAGACTTCATGAAAGGACTTTAGGAATTCACTAGACTCGACTCTAACTTTTTCTTGAATTTGAAGTTATGGATTAAAGGTTGTAAATTCGTGTGTTTGGATGATTTCTATATGATTAGAAGCCATTTAGAGTAGTTAGAATCATAAGGAAGTAAAACCCCTTAAAAGGGCTTAATCGGACTGAACAACAAAAACTGGGCAAAAAACACCAATTTGGGCGCATTCGGGGCGCCGTGCAAGACCCATTGGTTTGAGGAACCATTATAACCAACTACTGGCACTCCGCCGTAGTCCCTCTGGCGGAGATGGGGCGTGCCATGCCTGGTGCTATTCAGGTGCACCTGCATGATTTTCTCCTCTCGTTTTTTTATTCTAAATCGCTCAAACCTCCATAGTTCTTTTCCCAAACTATTAGGATTATAAGTACCTTCAATAACAAACAGATTTAACTCGAAAAAAGCCCTAAATTTCAAATCAAAGCAACAATAGGCTCTTCAACAACTCAATTAACAAGAATTCACCCATATATTTCAAGAACTTCACTATTCTCATTCAACCAATCTCAAAAATCAAAGGATTGAAAAAAGATTGGTGTGTGAGTGAACTGATCCAACACTCAAATATCTCACATACCTTGACAGGGATCACCCCCATGAATTCCACTCGCAAACCTCGGGCGTTATTTGCGAATGCTTTACTTTTTCTCCCTTTTCTTCTTCTTTTTTTCTTCTCCAAGCCCTAAGCGTGATTTTGATTTTCTAATCTGAATTAAAACTTGTTTTTACCCGAAATAAGTCCCTAAAATGAAATAGGAAATTAATTGGTGAAAATACTAGTTTGTCCTTCCTTAATTCGGATTTGGTTTTCCTTACCTAAACAACCCAACTTCGGATAGGCATATCTCTCTCTTACGATATTGGAAATGCACAAACTCGACGGAGTTGGAAATATATCTCCAAGGGCTTTCCAACCATATCAAGAAATACCCTAACTCGTCCTGAACTAGAAGTTATGGTCGTGTGAACATGACCAAAACTCACTTTCTTAACTTAGTAAATTTTCCAGTTTTTTCCTTTCTTTCCAAAAATGAATAATTTTAGTTTCTTACCTTATTCCTGAATATTTCAAATTTTGATACGTTACACACATTTTCCGTCTTTGTTAAAAGTACATTAAAGCTATTATTTCTCTTCTAGCATGATCGCAAAGATCTAAGCTTTTTATAGTTGTTCTATTGACATTATTTGACTTGTAGACTAATTCTACTTTGTTGTCAACCTCTAAATGATATTACGTCTACGGTGACACTCAACTCTATTTTTTGTGGACTAGAAAAACATGTTATGATAAAAGTTTGATCAGTTACGATTACTTGTTATTTTCTTGATATTTTGTCGTGTAACTTCTCGAAGCTTGTTTTGGCCTCAACAAACACATACATTAGCATACAAGTTCATTGTTATATTATGGCGCCCTTTTAGATCTATGGGTCGGCCGACCCTGAAAAATTACAGGAGTATAGAGAAGTCATACTTGTGCATTCCACTAGGCTTTAATAAGATAGGTGAGAAATCACTCAAGGCGGGGTAGACCGTGCCTATGATCATGGTAAGTGTGCTAAAGCCTTTACCGGCATTAGTTAAGTGTTCTTAGATCCATTGTCGCTAAATCCTTTAGGGACACATACAAAGAGTGCTAATTTCCGCTAAAAATACATATTGAGCAGTAATTGCTAATTTATTGTAGTTGAAGTTAATGTTATAAAAAGATTGATTCTTGGAAGATGTACATTCAGATGGTTTAGAACATATTTTCATTGGGTTCCAGGTTAGGGGGCTAATATGGGTATTTAGCGATTATTACTCTCGTTAGGACTTAAAGGGATTGTGTGTTTCTTGTACCTACCAAGCCTATATGGGCCATGTGCTTATAATTTATTGTTATAGGGAGATTATATATTTTTTTACTTGTATTTCATCCCTTCCCTTTTCGTTCAATACTTTTACTTTAGTGACAACTTCCAACATATCTTACATGTACATTATTTTGTACTGACACCCCTTGTCGGAGGCAATGCATGTCGAGTAGCACAACCGACCATCAAGCTTAAAGGTTGACCATATTCTTTTTTGTTAAATTTGATAAAAATAATTTTATTTTCAAAATAAAATTATATATTTCAAAATTGAAGTTGTGGTTGGCAATGAATACAAATTTTACTCTGGCTCACCTGCACGTTAGTAAAACAGAAAAACAGTAATAATAACTTGCAGTAAGTAAATAACATAGAGTGTTTTATACTGGTTCGGATCACCGATTTGGTGCCTAGTACAGTCCCCTTTGTTTACAAGGGTTTTCTTCAGAGCATGTTGAGAACTTGAGTGTTACAGAATGTTACGATTAAGAGCCCGTCTGATATACAAATCACACCTTCTTTGACACAACCTCTACCTGTATAACCTACACTCGGATCTTTCTTTTTATTTTTCTTTACAATTATTCACTCAAAAGTGTATAGTTTTATGAAAGATAAAAGAAGACTACAGTATAAGTTCAAGTGAAGTGCGTTCCTCACAACTAAGGCTAGACGAGGATTATATAGTGACTGAGGACTGCATGTATTAAGGAGTAACCCAAGGGTATTTCAAATCAAGGATCCTAGTTCAGTCCTTGATTTTGGTTGATTGATTCATGTCCATATGAGCTAACCGATTCCTTCCTTCTTTAGATATTTTCAGGTGATCTTTATTCTCATCCTTCTGTTGAAGATATTTATGTGATCTTGATACTTTGCTGATTTTCCTTCTTTAGAGGTCTTCTTGTAATCTTGATTATCTTCCTTCTCTTGAAGATATTTGTGTGATCATAATATTCTTTCTTCTTTTTAAGGATCTTCTTTTAGTCTTGATACTTGGCTAATTTGTTTTTCTATCTTCCAAATTACTTCATCCTAGTCATATGCTAGGATTGTGATTTCTTCAATTTCGTTGAGTCCTTGAATGATGGCAGCGTTGCTTCAGTGAGGGAAGCTAGTTGCTTTCCTTCTTTGGCGTTCTTCCTTTTTCATTCTAATTCTTGATTTAATATAAATCTTCTTTGATTGAGTTCCAGCAATGGCAGATTTATCTTGCAAGATTTGATTTGATTCGTTCAGTTCAAATTGATTTGAACGAATCTATCTTTGGTTAGATTGATTTGAGTGAATCATTCTTCTCCACAATTAATTGTTGCTGATTTAATTCTTAAAGCATCAATCTTTAAGATTTTGTGTATCTAACACAAATACACTACTGTTGATTTTCCTGCAACATAAGGTAGTTTGTCATTATACAAAACATTATAAGTTAACAATCTCCCCCTTTTTGATATTGACAAAATTTAACTATACTATTTAGTTTCACTTCCTTATTTATCAATTTTCTGACTCCCCCTTTCTGCATGCTTCCATCTTTTTGTATGCTTACAGTATAGTTTTCTGAATTCTCCCCCTTTGACATAATAAAAAAAGGAAAACAAAATAGACAAGAACAACTGGACAACTAGTAGACTAAATAATTTAATTATGAGCATTGTAACTTCACGGTATTTGAAAAAAATGAAATCTTTTTTCAAACAAGGGTTTTGTAAAACTATCAGCTAATTCATTTTCGAAACCAACAATCTCAGCAATAAATCACCATTTACAACAAGATTACGAATGGAAAAGATGCCTAGGACAAATGCAGAGTTAGATAAACTAATATCATAGTACAATCAAAGAATATTGGAACGTGTTCAACATATAAGTTGAGGTCCAATAATTGATGCATCACAAAAAGAAGTTGAGTACCATAACTTCCAACTGTTTCACTAGTGCTTTTGTTGTAAATGTTTTTTTATTCACCTGCAGAATCAGCATCTAAAAATTCAGATAAATCAAAATCTCAGAAAGAATACCATGGTCCCTTTGAAAACGTTGATTGATCGACTTACATTGAGATATAGTAAAGGTCCAATCAATTCTCGATATAGTTTTTCATCAAACACATTTTCTTGATTGATGAAAATTTTATTTTCTAATTTCTTTATTTGTCAATTGATTTTTCTCAAATTAATTAAGTTCTTCTTTCATAGCTTGTATCCATGACTCGTCCATTTATTTATTGGGATACTAGAGCTTCTGATTTATGTAGTATGAATTTTATCATCCCAAGATAAATTTTCAAGATAGCTTGTATTGCATCTCCATTCCCTGTGGATAGTGATTTTGTTAGTTGGGGTAGTCGACTTCACTTTTTCAAGAGCTGACTCTTCGATAACATATTCGATTGTTGATGCCCAAAAATGATCAGGGAGATCTCGATCCAACAACATTGTTCTTGCTATATCTTGTAAGGAACGATTATTTCTTTCCACCTCTCCATTTCCTTGAAGTAAACTCTTCAAATGTCGTTCTAATCTAGAGGACTTCTCAAGAGCATGCAAGCTTGTCCAAGATTTTGGTGTCAGAACCAATGATCATTATAAGTTTGATCTCCTCTGATGAAAGAAATTCTTTTTGATGTTTGACTGTGCAACTTGTTGTATTGAGTTAAACTTAAAACCAATTGTCACATAGTTGACTAATGTTGAGGAGATTGTGCTTGAGTCCTTCAACAAGAGATACTTCTACTAGATCACACAAGGGTTATAGTTCCAACTCCAAATACTTATCATTTTGCATTTTCTCTAAACTGTAAGTACCCTGCATTGCTTTTGTTATGAGTTTCAAAAATTATCTTTCTTTCTGCATATATTTATGTAGCATCCACCTATGTTCCCTTACTATAGATTCTTTTAGCCTGCTCCTGCAAAACAAGTAGATTAATTTCTTTTTGGTACCTAATAGTTTTGGGTCCTTGAGTGTTAGTATAACATCTTTTGGTCTCCAAATCCATTTTCCAGAAGAAAAATTCTGCAGTTAAATTATTTGTGACCAAAGTCACCACAAGTATAGCAAGGGAAACCAACAAAAGTTTCAGCAGAAAGATAAGGAAAATTAGACATAGATCTGTTTGAAATATAATTGTGCGATTTTCTTCTATAATTGAGAATAGATCTTTTGGATCTGTCAGAGCTATGACTAGAAGATTTTATGATATTGTTCAACTCCATTTTTACATCCTCCATATTTTCTTCTTGTAAGTCAATTTCAGCATGTCTTGCATCAAGAAGAATTTGACAATCTTTCTTTTCTTGAGCAATCTTGTTGTATTCGTCAATGACTTTCTGCAATTCGTCAGTAACCATATCCAAAGATTCTTGTAAATCATCACAATATGGACAATTAAAAGGTATTACCTCATTTTTTTTACATAATGCCATGAAACATATGTTGGCTGTGTCATCATGATCATCTTCAGATGTTTCTCCTTGACTCCAGGCTTCTTCATTTCTTCGATTATTTCTCCTTCTTCATTCTGGACAATTTTGTTTGATATGTCCTAGTTTTCAAGAATAGTAGCAGCAGTCATCATTTCTTTTGAATTCATTGTTATTGAATTCCAATTGAGCTCTCTGTCTTCTTTGATTAAACATTTGTTTGACTCCTCTATTTGTGAGAGTCATTCCTTCACTTTGATATTCATCAAGTTCCTTTCCAATGTTAGATTTCTCAGTTGTAAATGCCACAATATTCTTTTTATCATCCTTGTTGTACCTATTAATATGATTCTGTTCATAGGACATCAAATTGCCTCGAAGTTCATCGTATGTAATTTTCTGTAGATATCCATCTTCAAGAATGACAACTTTAGTTTCCCAAGCTTTGGGAAGACTTCTAACGAGTTTTCTAACTTATAGTGCATTTAAATACACCATTCCAAGAGATTTGAGTTCACACACAATTTTACTGAATCTCATGAACATAGATTCAACATTTTCATCTTCGGCCATTTTGAACAACTCATATTCATTTAGAAGTGAACTGATTTGAGCTTCCTTTAATTTAGTAGTTCCTTCATAAGTCACTTCTAGTTTGTCCCACATTTCTTTCGCAGTTTCACATGTTGATATTTTATCATATTCTGCTCCACTCACTGCACAATATAACAAACTTATAGCTCTAGCATTAGTTTGAATTACCTCTAGTTGTTCCCTAGTGATATTAAATGATTCAGGATCAAATAGATTTTTGGTGCCATCTTTTTCACTCAATCCTGGAATAGGCTTTGGGCCCTTCTTGATTCCTATCAATGCTTGATGATCTTTGAAGAGACAAAGATTCTAAATCTTTCTTTCCAGTGAGAGTAATGTTGTCCATTAATGTATGGTGGTTGGTATGCGGAATGTCCGTCTTGAAGTAACGCACCAAGAATTAGATAGTGTTCCAATGGATCTTTGCTCACGTATGGTTTAACACTGAATCTGTGAGACCTGCTCTGATACCAATTGAAGGTCAAGAAGAGGGGTGAATTAAAATTACCTTAAGTTGACTTCCTACTCTGTGCAGTCGACTAACGTGCACGTTAGTAAGAAAGATAAACAGTAATGATAATTTTTTCTTAAGTATACTTCCTTTCTATTTCACGTAATGAATTTTAATTCTTCAATTTATTTTTTCACTAGTTTTTGTAGTTCGACCTTTGGAAGGACGATGCCCGCATTGAGACCATTCACCATCACAAAAATAGGGAGTTATATCACCACAAAGACGTTTACTGTCTGCGTCTGTCGTGCAACAACACCTGGGTAAGTCTTTTGGTTCAACCTTTGGCGAGCAACCTATCAAATTAAATGTTAGAATCTATAATTAATAGAAAAACACATTTCATATTTCAGCACAAGAAGCTTTTCAAAATTAACTTAGAAAATATTATATAGAAGTGTATGATACTCCATTATTTATAGATCAAATCAAGTAAAAGACTTACATATCCCTATTATCGTAAACATGAGGAAAAAAGCCAACACTTTGAAAGATATACATTGATATTGTTGGTATGCTCAGTAAGTCACTTGATGATGATGTTTTGTTTTCTTTGTGTCCTATTTATAGTATACTTAGTGGACTATTTAATCTCTCTCTCTCTTATATATATATATATATATTGTGAATCACGTAATATAACTATTTTATTTTATGTTATGTTCCTTCTATCAAACAAATTTAACAAAGTCAAACTAGCATTTATGAAAGCGGAAAAATATAATTATGTTATTTTTCCTTTGACTAATATGATGGAATTACAAAATATATTTAAACATAAAAATTAATATTTTCAATGTAATATATTACTCATCTAGAGAATAGATTATTGCACAATCAAATAGAGTCTAAAGAATTTGAAGCTTATCAGTTGTGAATATTTTTCTCAAAATAATATGTTATTCGGTCTCAAACAAATATTTTTCCATGTTAGTTCAACTTCAAAAAAAATGAAATGTTTTAATCATTAAATACCCCTCTTAAATAAGACTATGTTTTGTCAAGTACAGATTATTAGTGTAGAATACAAATATCGTTAGAGACTTAACCAAAAGAAAGGTATAGGACATGAAAAAGGAAGCAATAAGTTCTTATTTTTTAATGCCTTGTTTTAAGCCACTTAAAAATAGGAGTTGAATTCCAATATTATATTTTGAAAGGAAAAAAATGTCCCAACTTTTATTATTTCTTTTTATTTCATCTCATGAAAAAATTTCAATTTATTCTTAACTAGTTTATAAAATTTGACGTTGAGGAGGTTATTGCCCACATTCACACCATTCTTCATAACAATAGTAGGGTGGGATATCACCACAAAGGTAATTAGAAATGGGTGTCAATTCTGCAATAAAATATGGATGTATAGATAGCACGTTTACAATTAATTGGTGTCAGTTTCTTATTATTCATATATTAAAATGCGCACAATTAATAGACCAAGTATTTAACATAACAACCCTCTAGGTCATTCCATCGTTACATCTTACGAGCATTTCTATAGCGACCTAACTCGTTTATGACTGTTTTAACCCCTAGGCCACTAAAGTCATTTCTTGGGGCCTCAAATAATATTGGGGCCCATTTAAAAAAAAATCTGTTACTGGGATTAATAATGAGTGTTATGATTTGTGCAAAGGAAATTGCATATGAGACGAAAATAAATTTGAATTTCATAAGAAATAATTTGATGTAAATATGGATAGCGAAATCACCAAGTCCCTTGAAGCATCTTTTAGTGTTTATTTTTTTATATATGTAGGGTACATCTAACTATTTTTTCACTTCAAAATAGATTTGAACCAACTAAGTATATGAAAATATTTAAATTTCTTACTTAGTGGTAAATTATTTAGATCAAGAGATGATGAGAATTTAGAAATATCGCACAATCAAATAGAGGCTAAAGAATTTGAAGTTTATAAGTAGTAAAATATTTTTCTTAAAGTAATATGCTATTGAGTCTCGAACTAATAATTTTCATGTTAAATATATATATATATATATATATATATATA
>NC_028637.1:7886112-7888641 GCF_001406875.1 Solanum pennellii | reverse complement strand
TATGATGGAGTTACAAAATATATTTAAACATAAAAGTTAATATTTTCAATGTAATATATTACTCATCTAGAGAATAAAGTATAGCTCAATCAAATAGAGGCTAAAGAATTCGAAGTTTATCAGTTGTGAATATTTTTCTCAACATAATATGTTATTCGGTCTCGAACCAATAACTTTCACGTTAGTTCAACTATAAAAAAAATTGAAATGTTTTAATCATAAAACACCCCTCTTAAAAACAGTTATGTTTTGTAAAGTACAGATTATTAGTGTAGAATATACATATCATTAGAGACTATTAATCAAAAGAAAGGTATAGGACATGAAGAAGGAAGCAATAAGACTTCTTATTTAGTTAATGCCTTGTTTTAAGTCAATTAAAAATAGGAGTTGAATTCCAAAATTATGGTTTGAAAGGAAAAAACAAAGTATCCCAACTTCTATTATTTCTTTTTATTTCATCTCATGAAATTTTTTCAATTTATCCTTAACTATTTTATAAAATTTGACCTTGAGGAGGTTGTTGCCCACATTCACAACACTCTTCATAACAATAGTAGGGTGGGATATTACCACAAAGGTAATTAGAAATGGGTGTCAATTCTTCAAAAACATATGGATGTATAGAAAGCACGTTCACAATTAATTGGTGTCAGTTTCTTATTATTCATATATTAAAATGCGCACAATTAATTGGCTAAGTATTTACACGTAACAACCCTCTAGGTCATTTATATGAAAATGACTTCATTTCATCGTTACGGCTTACGAGCATTTCTATAGCGACCCAATTCGTTTATGAACGTTTTAACCCCTAGGACACTAAAGCCATTGCTTGGGGCCTCATATATTATTGGGGCCCATTTAAAAAAATATCTATTACTGGGGGTAATAATGAGTGTTATGATTTGTGCCAAGGAAATTGCATATGAGATGAAAATAAATTTGAATTTCATAAGAAACAATTTGATGTAAATATGGATAGCGAAGTCACAAAGTCCCTTGAAGAATCTTTTAAATTTCTTACTTAGTGGTAAATTATTTAGATCAAGAGATGATGAGAATTTAGAAATATTATCTTTAACCTAGAACTTTCTTTAACATGTAATAGTTCTTCTGATATTGATGGTTTAAATTTATTTTTTGTATTAAAAGTGTTAAGGGAAGTAATACAAGTACAAGATAATGATCTAACAAAAATATTCAATCAAATAGAAAGACTTGATTTTTTTTTCAAATACCCATATTGCATATAAAAATAATGTTAATAGTTTATGTAACTGTTACCTCAGCCGAAAGAAGTTTTTTAAAATTTAAGTTGATTAAATTTTCTTTAAAAAGTTATATTACCATTTGAAAAAGAATTATTAAAACAAATTGATCTTAAAAAAGTACCTAATGATTTCACATCTAAAATAACTAGAAAAGTAGATTTTAAATAAAAGTATATATGATGAAAATAAAATAAAATATTAGGGTCCCTCTCTTGAATTTCGCTTTAGGCCCACAATGTTGTGGAGTCGGCCTTGCCTCAGAGTCACATGGTCGTTAATTTGATTTCTTAATGAATTAATGTGTTTTAGAGTTTTTGAAATGTGAACAGTTGACTTCAATCAAAAGTTTACAAAAATGACCTCAAAAATGCAATTATAAAGGTTCTATTAGCTCCACAACATTTAGTTTCGTCTAGAACGACCTTTTGTGTGGATCCTGAGGCTTCTATGTCAATTTCAAGACCCATTGTTCATTTTGGCATTATGGAGCTTGGGTGAGGACGAGTTACTATTTTCGAGATGACCATGGTTTGGTCTTGATAATTTCAATTTTGGTTTGATAGCATATTTTTTTTGTGCGCATAGGATTCTGAATAAATCCTGAGCCCCCCGGAGAATTCTAGAAATGGACAAACTAGTTAATGTGCTTCAGCTGGTGTAATCCAGTAACGAGTTCATGTCCGGGGGGTCGGGGGGTTGGCCACATTCATAAAGTCCTAATTTTGTTGTTCTTAAAATTCTTGAATTCAACTTAAAGTTGCATTTCAAAGGTTTGTTGCAAAATGTACACATTGGAGTTCAACTCTAAAAAAAAAGAGAATTCTTTATAGAGAAATGCTACTAAAAAGAAATAAAAAAAGAGATTATTTATCAAAATAAAGGTATATGACATAAAGAAGGAAACAATAAGCGTTCGGAATTGGCTAATGCCTTGTTACAAGTTATATTGAAAAAGAATGGAAGGAAACAATAAGCTTTCTTATTTGGGTAATGTCATGTTGAAAGTTACATTGAAAGAGTAATTAAATTCCAAATATATTCTTCCTTTCTATTTCATGCTATAAATTTTAATTCTTCAATTTATGTTTTCACTAGTTTTTGTAATTCGACCTATGGGAGGACGATGCCCACATTCACACAATTCACCATCACAAAAATAGGGAGGTATATCGCCACAAAGACGTTTACAATCTTCGTCTGTCTTGCAACAACACCTGGGTATGTCTATTGCTTCAACCTTTCGCAAGACGCCTAT
>NC_028637.1:7875584-7885762 GCF_001406875.1 Solanum pennellii | reverse complement strand
TATATATATATAGTTTGTGAATCTGTAATATAACTATTTTATTTTTATCGTATGTTCCTTCTACCAAACAAATTTAACAAAGTCAAACTAGCATTACATAAAAGAGGAAAAATAAAATTATGTAATTTTTCCTTTGACTAATATGATGGAGTTACAAAATATATTTAAACATAAAAGTTAATATTTTCAATGTAATATATTACTCATCTAGAGAATAAAGTATCGCTCAATCAAATAGAGGCTAAAGAATTCGAAGTTTATCAGTTGTGAATATTTTTCTCAACATTATATGTTATTCGGTCTCGAACGAATAACTTTCACGTTAGTTCAACTATAAAAAAAATTGAAATGTTTTAATCATAAAACACCCCTCTTAAATACAGCTATGTTTTGTAAAGTACAGATTATTAGTGTAGAATACACATATTATTAGAGACAATTAATCAAAAGAAAGGTCTAGGACATGAAGAAGGAAGCAATAAGACTTCTTATTTAGTTAATGCCTTGTTTTAAGTCAATTAAAAATAGGGGTTGAATTCCAAAATTATGGTTTGAAAGGAAAAACAAAGTATCCCAACTTCTATTATTTCTTTTTATTTCATCTCATGAATTTTTTTCAATTTATCCTTAACTATTTTATAAAATTTGACCTTGAGGAGGTTACTGCCCACGTTCACACCACTCTTCATAACAATAGTATGGTGGGATATTACCACAAAGGTAATTAGAAATGGGTGTCAATTCTTCAATAACATATGGATGTATAGAAAGCACGTTCACAATTAATTGGTGTCAGTTTCTTATTATTCATATATTAAAATGCGCACAATTAATTGGCTAAGTATTCACACGTAACAACCCTCTAGGTCATTTATATGAAAATGACTTCATTTCATCGTTACGGCTTACGAGCATTTCTATAGCGACCCACTTCGTTTATGAACGTTTTAACCCCTAGGCCACTAAAGTCATTGCTTGGGGCCTCATATATTATTGGGGCCCATTTAAAAAAAAATCTATTACTGGGGGTAATAATGAGTGTTATGATTTGTGCAAAGGAAATTGGATATGAGATGAAAATAAATTTGGAATTCATAAGAAACAATTTGATGTAAATATGGATAGCGAAGTCACCAAGTCCCTTGAAGAATCTTTTAGTGTTTATTACTTTATACATGTAGGGTACATCAAACTATTTCTTCACTTCAAAATAGATTTGAACCAACTAAGCATATGAAAATATTTAAATTTCTTACTTAGTGGTAAATTATTTAGATCAAGAGATGATTAGAATTTAGAAATATTATCTTTAACCTAGAACTTTTTTTAACATGTAATAGTTCTTCTGATATTGATGGTTTAAATTTATTTTTTGTATTAAAAGTGTTAAGGGAAGTAATACAAGTACAAGATAATTATCTAACAAAAATATTCAATCAAATAGAAAGACTTGATTTTTTTTCCAAATACCCATATTGCATATAAAAATAATGTTAATAGTTTATGTAACTGTTACCTCAGCCTAAAGAAGTTTTTTAAAATTTAAGTTGATTAAATCTTCTTTAAGAAGTTATATTACCATTTGAAAAAGAATTATTAAAACAAATTGATCTTAAAAAAGTACCTAATGATTTCACATCTAAAATAACTAGAAAAGTAGATTTTAAATAAAAGTATATATGATGAAAATAAAATAAAATATTAGGGTCCCTCTCTTGAATTTCGCTTTAGGCCCACAATGTTGTGGAGTCGGCCTTGCCTCAGAGTCACATGGTCGTTAATTTGATTTCTTAATGAATTAATGTGTTTTAGAGTTTTTGAAATGTGAACAGTTGACTTCAATCAAAAGTTTACAAAAATGACCTCAAAAATGCAATTATAAAGGTTCTATTAGCTCCACAACATTGAGTTTCTTCTAGAACGACCTTTTGTGTGGATCCTGAGGCTTCTATTTCAATTTCAAGACCCATTATTCATTTTGGCATAATGGAGCTTGGGTGGGGACGAGTTACTATTTTCGAGATGACCATGGTTTGGTCTTGATAATTTCAATTTTGGTTTGATAGCATATTTTTTTTGTGCGCATAGGATTCTGAATAAATCCTGAGCCCCCCGGAGAATTCTAGAAATGGACAAACTAGTTAATGTGCTTCAGCTGGTGTAATCCAGTAACGAGTTCATGTCCGGGGGGTCGGCCACATTCATAAATTCCTAATTTTGTTGTTCTTAATATTCTTGAATTCAACTTAAAGTTGCATTTCAAAGGTTTGTTGCAAAATGTACACATTGGAGTTCAACTCTAACAAAAAAGAGAACTCTTTATAGAGAAATGCTACTAAAAAGAAATAAAAAATGAGATTATTTATCAAAATAAAGGTATATGGCATAAAGAAGGAAACAATAAGCGTTCGGAATTGGCTAATGCCTTGTTACAAGTTATATTGAAAAAGAATGGAAGGAAACAATAAGCTTTCTTATTTGGGTAATGTCATGTTGAAAGTTACATTGAAAGAGAAATTAAATTCCAAATATATTCTTCCTTTCTATTTCATGCTATAAATTTTAATTCTTCAATTTATGTTTTCACTAGTTTTTGTAATTTGACCTATGGGAGGACGATGCCCACATTCACACAATTCACCATCACAAAAATAGGGAGGTATATCGCCACAAAGACGTTTACAATCTTCGTCTGTCTTGCAACAACACCTGGGTATGTCTATTGCTTCAACCTTTCGCAAGACGCCTATCAAATTAATCATTAGAATCTATAATTAATAGGAAAACGCATTTCATATTTCAGCGCAAGAAGCTTTTAAAAATTAAGTTAGAAAATATTAGAGAGAAGTGTATGATACACCATTACTAATAGATCAAATCAAGTAAAATACTTACATATCGCTACCATCGTAAACATGAGGAAAAAAACCCACACTTTAAAGACATAACTTAATTTTTTTTGTATGCTCAGTAAGTCACTTGATGATTATGTTTTGTTTTCTTTGTGTCCTATATATAGTATATTTAGTTGACTATTTAATAAATATATATAGTTTTTTAATCTTGTAAAATAACTATTTTGTTTTTATCTTATGTTCCTTCTACTAAACAAATTTAACAAAGTCAAACTAGCATTAAATGAAAGGGGAAAAATATAATTATGCAATTTTTCCTTTGACTAATATGATAGAATCACAAAATATATTTAAACATAAAAATTAATTTTTTCAATGTAATAAATTACTCATCAAGGGATTTAAGTATCGCACAATCAAATAGAGGCTAAAGAATTTGAAGTTTATAAGTTGTGAATATTTTTCTTAAAGTAATATGCTATTCAGTCTCGATCTAATAATTTTCATGTTATANTATATATATATATATATATATATATATATATATATATAGTTTGTGAATCTGTAATATAACTATTTTATTTTTATCGTATATTCCTTCTACCAAACTGTCACGACCCAAAACGAGCCGCGAGTGGCACCCACACTTATTCTCCTATGTGAGAGAACCAACAAATCTAAACCCCAAGGTTTAACCAATATTTCAACCATAACGAACAAAATATAATGCGGAAGACTTAAAACTCATTAATATAACCAATAAATAACTTCTAAAATTTAATACTTATTATTCCCAAAATCTGGAAGTCATCACCATAAGAACATCTATCCTCAAATTACTAAATCTAAAAGTATCTAAGAAGCTAAAATAAGTAAACAGATGGTCCATGTCCGAACTTCAAGGACATCAAGACATGAAGGAGAGAGAATCCAGTCCGAGCTAAAAATAATAGCTCACCCTGAAATCTGATGTGCTGAAGATTGGCTAGAGTTGCGGACGAGTCGAAGTCGATGGCCCGTTTGCTGCACTCCACAAATAACAAAGAAGACAAATTACAAGTAGGGGTCAGTACAAGGAACACGTACTGAGTAGGTATCATCGGCCAACTCAAAATAGAAAGCAATATATACTGAATAACAATATAAATCAACCACAATACTCAACAGGTGACACTCAACAAGTACAAAAACCATTAGCAACACCACCGAACACACCTATGAGAACTCAAGCCTCCATACCATACTCATTTGGGAAATAGGTTCTTCGAATTTAAGTATCTTAACATAATTCAAGATTATTTCTCTTTATTATTATCGTGTCGGAACGTGACACTCCGATCCATTATTCCTATCGTGTCGGAACGTGACACTCCGATCCATTATTCCTATCGTGTCGGAACGTGACACTCCGATCCCCTAATACTACGTGTCAGAACGTGACACTCCGATCCACTAATACTATGTGTCGGAACGTGACACTCCGATCCCCTAATACTACGTGTCGGAACGTGACACTCCGATCCATTTATTTCATTATTTTAGTTCATCAATCCTTCTTTGTACCAAGTCGTCATCTTAATAGAGAGATTTAAGATTAAAGATTCAACAGTCTTATCATTCTAACCGCCACAATTATACTATCACAACATACAAACACACAATCAAGCCTATGGAAGATTTTACAGAATCACCCAATACATATCAATCGCTATTTAGAGTTTACTATGATATAGCATAAACCATAACCTACCTCCACCAAAGAATCGTGATTAAGCAAGCTACTTCCCCAATCCCCTTGTTGTCCTCTTCGTTCTTCTCTCTCTCGCTCGTTCTCTCTTCTTTTATTTTTATTTTTCTCTTCTCCAGATTCTCTTTGTTTTACCCTAATTATCATATAACCCATTATGATAAAAGTAACCCACTATTTATTTCCATATTATCCTTTTTAACCCCCAAGTAAATAATTTATTAAACTTACCCCACTAATTTTATAAAATTTGACAAGAATAGTCCAAAACACCCCTTTAAAACATTAGCAGAAATCCGACCCAGGTGGAATTACGCACCCTATGATGGTCCGTCGTGACTATGACGGTCCGTCCTGCAGGTCCGTCACAAAGTTCAGAGAGTTGATTTCTGTATAGGGGTTTGTGACGGTCCGTCGTGTCTACGACGGTCCGTCCTGCAGTTCCGTCGTGGAGTTCAGAGAGTCCATCTCAGTACCCAGATTTTCAGAGTTGAAGTGTTTTGGAACGAGACCCTCGACGGTCCGTCGTGCCCATGACGGTCCGTCGCGGAATCCGTCGACCCAGTCAGTTATTATCAGAAATAAACTCTACTGCTCGAATCGACTAAACAGGTTGTTACAATAGATACCAATTTACCCATCGTTCGTCCTCGAATGATCACAAGAAGAAAAACAAGGGCGAGAAAGAGTACCTGAGTCTGTAAAGAGATGTGGATATTTTTCTTGCATATCAGCCTCATTCTCCCAAGTGGAGTCCTCAACTGGACGATTCTTCCACTTCACCTTGATAGATGCAATCTCTTTTGATCTCAACTTGCGGACTTCTCTATCTAAAATAGAAACAGGCTCCTCCTCATAAGACAAATTTTCATCAAGAAGAACTGAATCCCAACGTATAATGTAGCTTCCATCCCCATGGTATTTTTTCAGCATAGACACATGAAATACTGGGCGCACTCCTGAGAGTCCTGGAGGCAATACTAGTTCATAGGCCACCTCCCCTACTCGCTTAAGTACTTTAAATGGTCCAATATACCTCGGACTTAGCTTATCTCTCTTGCCAAACCGCATCACACCCTTCATGGGTGAAACCTTCAGCAAGACTTGCTCACCCTCCATGAAATCCAAGTCTCTAACCTTTCGATCTGCATATTCCTTCTGCCTACTCTGAGCTGCTAAAAGATTTTCTTGAATAAATTTCACTTTCTCCAATGAATCCCTCAAAAGGTCAGTACCCCAAGGTCTAACGTCAAATGCATCAAACCAACCAATGGGAGACCTACATCTCCTCCCATATAGTGCCTCAAATAGGGCCATATCGATACTTGAGTGATAGCTATTATTGTATGAAAACTCTGCTAAGGGTAAGAAGTTAACCCAATGACCACCAAATTCTATCACACATGCACGAAGCATATCCTCAAACACGTGAATCGTTCGCTCAGACTGGCCATCAGTCTGAGGGTGAAATGCAGTACTGAGATCAAACCTAGTACCTAATTCAGCATGCAATGTTCTCCAAAACTTAGAAGTAAATTGTGTACCTCTATCTGATATGATAGAAAGTGGAACTCCATGCAATCGAACAATTTCTGAGATGTAGAGTCTGGCTAACTTCTCTGCATTGTAAGTCACCTTAACCGGAATGAAGTGAGCAGACTTAGTTAATCTGTCAACAATTACCCAAATAGAATCAAACTTACCCAATGTCTTTGGAAGACCAACCACGAAATCCATTGCAATTCTTTCCCACTTCCATTCTGGAATGGGTATTCTCTGAAGTATTCCTCCGGGCCTCTGGTGTTCATACTTTACCTGTTGACAATTTGGGCATTGGGCGACAAAATCAACAATGTCACGCTTCATTCTACTCCACCAAAAATGTTGCTTTAGGTCACGGTACATCTTGGTTACACCAGGATGTATAGAATATCCTGAACTGTGGGCCTCTGTAAGAATAGTGTGAGTCAAATCATCCACACGGGGCACGCATACCCTTCCGTTAATTCTCAAAACACCCTCCTCATCAATTATTGCCTCTTTAGCCTCTCCTCACAATACCATATCTCGAATTCGGCTCAGCTTCTCATCAGAAAACTGCTTTCCCTTAATCTTGTCAAGAAAAGAAGACCTTGCCTCTACACAGGCCAAAAATCTTCCTTTCTGTAGTACTTCCAGCCTCATAAAGTCATTAGCCAGCGCCTGAACCTCTCTAGCCAATGGGCTTCTAGAAACCTGTAAGTGGACTAAACTACCCATGCTCTCTGCTTTTCTACTTAGAGCATCTGCCACGACATTAGCTTTTCCTGGGTGGTACAAAATAGTAGTATCATAGTCCTTTAGTAGTTCCATCCACCTCCTCTGCCTCAAATTCAAATCTTTCTAAGTAAAGACATACTGTAAACTACGATGATCCGTATAGACTTCACACTTAACCCCATATAGATAATGTCTCCATTGCTTCAATGCAAATACGACCGCAGCCAAATCCAAATCATGAGTCGGATAGTTACGTTCATGCACCTTTAGTTGCCTCGAAGCATAAGCAATTACATTCCTCTCCTGCATTAGCACTGCACCCAACCCAGAATAAGATGCATCGCAATAAACAATGAAATTCTTACCTTCCACTGGCAAGGTAAGAATAGGTGCAGTAGTCAGCAAGGTCTTGAGTTTCTGAAAGCTTTCTTCACATTCGTCCGACCATACAAATGGAACGTTCTGCTTAGTCAAATTTGTCAGCGGTGAAGCAATAGAAGAAAATCCCTTGACAAATCGACGGTAGTAGCTAGCTAAACAAACAAAGCTCCTTACCTCTGAAACATTAGTAGGTCTTACCCAATTCCTCACTGTATCAATCTTAGAAGGATCCACCATCACTCCATCCTTAGAAACCACGTGCCCCAAGAAGGACACTGAATCTAGCCAAAACTCACACTTGGAGAATTTGGAATAAAGCCTTTTCTTTCTCAACAACTCCAATACAATTCTCAAATGCTCCTCATGTTCCTTCCTGCTCTTCAAGTATATTAGTATATCATCAATAAATACGATAACAAAGAGGTCCAGATATGGCTTAAAAATCCCGTTCATCAAGCTCATGAAAGCAGGAGGGGCATTCGTAAGACCAAAAGACATTACTACGAATTCATAATGCCCACACCTGGTGCGAAAAGCAGTCTTTCGCACATCTGTTGCCCGTATTTTCAATTGATGATAACCGGATCTCAAGTCAATTTTAGAGAAGACACATGCGCCTTGTAACTGATCGAACAAATCATCAATGCGAGGAATGGGATACTTGTTTTTAATAGTTACCTTGTTCAACTGCCGGTAGTCTATGCACATCCGAAAACGTCCATCTTTCTTATTCACAAATAACACAGGAGCACCCCAAGGGGATGCACTTGGTTTAATAAAACCTTTACCTAACAATTCCTGAAGTTGGGCCTTCAACTCCCTTAACTGAGCTGGAGCCATCCTATCTGGTGGCATACCAGGAAGGTCTGCAGGAAACACATCCGGGAACTCACGGACTATCGAAACAGACTCAATCGAAGGTACTTGGGAAGTATCATCCCTGAGATGGGCCAAGAAGCTAAACAACCCTTACTAACCATCCTGTTAGCACGAAGGAAGGAGATAATACGAACGGGGGTGGAAATGTAGCCACCCTCCCACACCAACGGATCTGTCCCAGGCTTGGCCAATGTCACAGTTTTAGCATTGCAATCTAAGATTGCAAAATTTGGAGAAAGCCAAGTCATACCCAGAATTACATCAAAATCAACCATTTCTAAAATAATCAAATCTACATGAGTATTGCTCCCCACAAAAGTCACAAGACAAGACTTATACACCTTCTCAACTATCACAGATTCACCCACAAGAGTAGAGACACGAATAGGCATGTCAAGCAAATCACAATGTAAATCAAGGCCAGTAGCAAATGAGGAAGATACATATGAAAATGCGGATCCAGGATCAAATAATACAGAAGCCATGCAATCGTAGACCAAAAGATTACCTGTGATAACAGCATCAAATGTCTCTGCTTCAGACCTCCCGGGGAAAGCATAACAATGGGCCCTATCACCTGTCTGCCCGTTGCCCCTACCATGGTGTGTTGCAGTAGTTCCAACTTGCCCGCCACCCCGACTGATTTGGTGACCACCATTTCCTTGGCCACCACGTCCTCCAGAATGGCGGCCTCTACCATGACCACCTCTACCTCAAACTATTGGGGGTTTGTAACTCTGTTATGGACAATACCTCCTAATATGTCCAGTCTCTCCACATCCATAACAATCTCTGGAGTCGAGCATAGGTCTCTGTGAAAATGACGAAGTCTAGGGATAACCTCTAAACTTAGAGAAATGTTGACTGGTCTGCGATGGACCCCCAGCTACAGCCTGCAGTGAAGACTGAATGGGTCGGGCTGGGAAGCCTCCTGAACTCTGCCCTCTGGAGTAGGACCCACTAAACTCGCCTCCCTTACGGAATTTCTTAGATATTGACGCCAGGGTGAAGTCGTCTGGCTTCACCCCCTCCACCTCTATCACAAAGTCAACCACTTCCTGAAAGGATTTTGCTGCAGCAACTACCTGTAAGGCTGGGATCTGCAAATCTGACCTCAATCCCTTCACAAAACGGCGAATCCGCTCTTGTGGACTGAAGCAAAGCTGGGTGGCATACCTGGATAGTGCACGAAACTTAGCCTCATAAGCAGTAACAGACATCCTGCCTTGTTATAAGCTTAGGAACTCATCTCTCCTCTTGTCCCTCAAAGTTCGGGGTATATACTTTTCCATGAATAAGTTAGAGAATGATGCCCACGTCATAGGTGGTGACTGTGCTGGTTGGCATTCAACTTACGACCGCCATCATATTTTAGCATTTCCCTAAAACTGATAGGTCACAAACTCAACACCGAATCGTTCTACTATGTCCATCTTGTGTAGCGGTTCATGACAATCAACCAGAAAATCATAGGCATCCATAGATTCAGCACCCTTGAAGACTGGAGGTTTCAACTTCAAGAATTTAGTGAAGAGTTCATGCTGATCACTCGTCATTATAGGACCTGTTGTCAACCGAGGAAACGTGCCTACTTCCAATGATGCATCCATGCGGGGAGCCACAGCGGCTGCATGTTGTACTTCAGGAACCTGAGGTGCTGGTGCAGAAAACACTGGAGGTGTCTGGCCCTGATCAGATAACCCTCTAAGATAAGCAAGAACCCGGTTAATCATCTCTGGGGTAGGTTAGGGTGGTAGTTCCTCATCTTGCACCTGCTCATTTTCCCCTTCCTCACCCTCTCTTACTACCTCGTCAGTCGGTGGAGAAGTCGCTGCCCTATTCCTTGCTGGGCCAGGTGTTTGTCCTGTAACTCTAGTGGACGTCCTCATGCGACCTCTACAACGGCCTCTTGCCACTACTCCTCCTCGAGCTACAGCCCAGTGGTTGGCTCAGACGGACACTATCTTGCCGGTGTTGGTGTTGGCACAGTTGTGGCTCTAGTTCTAACCATCTGCGAAATAGAGTGAGGATGTCAGATACCAATTTGTATCACCTAG
>NC_028637.1:7826009-7865584 GCF_001406875.1 Solanum pennellii | reverse complement strand
TATATATATATATATATATATATAGAGTTTGTGAATCTGTAATATAACTATTTTATTTTTATTGTATGTTCCTTCTACCAAACAAATTTAACAAAGTCAAACTAGTATTACATAAAAGAGGAAAAATATAATTATGCAATTTTTCCTTTGACTATTATGATGGAGTTACAAAATATATTTAAACATAAAAGTTAATATTTTCAATGTAATATATTACTCATCTAGAGAATAAAGTATCGCTCAATCAAATAGAGGCTAAAGAATTCGAAGTTTATCAGTTGTGAATATTTTTCTCAACATAATATGTTATTCGGTCTTGAACCAATAACTTTCACGTTAGTTCAACTATAAAAAAAATTGAAATGTTTTAATCATAAAACACTCCTTTTAAATACGGCTATGTTTTGTAAAGTACAGATTATTAGTGTAGAATACACATATCATTAGAGACAATTAATCAAAAGAAAGGTATAGGACATAAAGAAGGAAGCAATAAGACTTCTTAGTTAGTTAATGCCTTGTTTTAAGTCAATTAAAAATAGGAGTTGAATTCCAAAATTATGGTTTGAAAGGAAAAAACAAAGTATCCCAACTTCTATTATTTCTTTTTATTTCATCTCATGAAATTTTATCAATTTATCCTTAACTATTTTATAAAATTTGACCTTGAGGAGGTTGTTGCCCACATTCACACCACTCTTCATAACAATAGTAGGGTGGGATATTACCACAAAGGTAATTAGAAATGGGTGTCAATTCTTCAATAACATATGGATGTATAGAAAGAACGTTCACAATTAATTGGTGTCAGTTTCTTATTATTCATATATTAAAATGCGCACAATTAATTGGCTAAGTATTTACACGTAACAACCCTCTAGGTCATTTATATGAAAATGACTTCATTTCATCGTTACGGCTTACGAGCATTTCTATAGCGACCCAATTCGTTTATGAACGTCTTAACCCCTAGGCCACTAAAGCCATTGCTTGGGGCCTCATATATTATTGGGGCCCATTTAAAAAAAATCTATTACTGGGGGTAATAATGAGTGTTATGATTTGTGCAAAGGAAATTGCATATGGGATGAAAATAAATTTGAATTTCATAAGAAACAATTTGATGTAAATATGGATAGCGAAGTCACCAAGTCCCTTGAAGAATCTTTTAGTGTTTATTACTTTATACATGTAGGGTACATCTAACTAATTTTTCACTTCAAAATAGATTTGAACCACTTAAGCAGATGAAAATATTTAAATTTCTTACTTAGTGGTAAATTATTTAGATCAAGAGATGATGAGAATTTAGAAATATTATCTTTAACCTAGAACTTTCTTTAACATGTAATAGTTCTTCTGATATTGATGGTTTAAATTTATTTTTTGTATTAAAAGTGTTAAGGGAAGTAATACAAGTACAAGATAATGATCTAACAAAAATATTCAATCAAATAGAAAGACTTGATTTTTTTTCCAAATACCCATATTGCATATAAAAATAATGTTAATAGTTTATGTAACTGTTACCTCAGCCGAAAGAAGTTTTTTAAAATTTAAGTTTATTAAATCTTCTTTAAGAAGTTATATTACCATTTGAAAAAGAATTATTAAAACAAATTGATCTTAAAAAAGTACCTAATGATTTCACATCTAAAATAACTAGAAAAGTAGATTTTAAATAAAAGTATATATGATGAAAATAAAATAAAATATTAGGGTCCCTCTCTTGAATTTCGCTTTAGGCCCACAATGTTGTGGAGTCGGCCTTGCCTCAGAGTCACATGGTCGTTAATTTGATTTCTTAATGAATTAATGTGTTTTAGAGTTTTTGAAATGTGAACAGTTGACTTCAATCAAAAGTTTACAAAAATGACCTCAAAAATGCAATTATAAAGGTTCTATTAGCTCCACAACATTGAGTTTCGTCTAGAACGACCTTTTGTGTGGATCCTGAGGCTTCTATGTCAATTTCAAGACCCATTGTTCATTTTGGCATAATGGAGCTTGGGTGGGGACAAGTTACTATTTTCGAGATGACCATGGTTTGGTCTTGATAATTTCAATTTTGGTTTGATAGCATATTTTGTTTGTGCGCATAGGATTCTGAATAAATCATGAGCCCCCCTTGGAGAATTCTAGAAATGGACAAACTAATTGATGTGCCTCAACTTGTGTAATCCAGTAACGAGTTCATGTCCGGGGGGTCGGGGGGTTGGCCACATTCATAAAGGCCTAATTTGTATGGTTTACGATTGTGTGGCCTTGACACATTATGAAGGTGTAGCCCATTTTACCTTCGCATTTGCATGCTCTCCTTGTCGTGATAAGACGCTAACCCAAGTTGACCATCTTTGGACATTGTGATCATGAAGGTTGATCTCCATGGTTGTGAGGAACATTTTATTAGCGGGCCACAATCCTCACCCTTTACCTAATGATTACGATGAATTTATCCGTCTCATTCTTAAAATAAAACCATATGCGATCTATTCTTATTGTCAAGATTGTTTTTGGTGATATCTTCCTCATCTAAGATCCATTTTGGGTGATTCAAACTCGTGGACGTCAAAAAACATCATGGCTATTTGGTTTGGTTTTTGGAGAGTGTCACGGTGTAATGACCCTCTCAGTCATGTCTTTATGAAGGACTTTTTGTTTGTAATTTAGAAATTTTCCATATTGACCCCAATCCATTTACGACTTATTGGGACTGATTGTTTTGTCACCTTGTCATTCGTGTAGTTTTCATGAATATTTTTGAGCTTTTAAACCTTAAACAACTTATTTCGATTAAAATTGTAGGAAAAAAAACCTTGGAAAAATAGTCTCATGGTTCCATCAGCTTTGGAAGAGTAATTTTAGACTTGTGGCATGATAGACACAAATCATAAGGTTTTTGATGCAATTTTATGCAATCAGGTATTTTAGATTTTAAATTTAAGTCTAAGTTTGACCTCGACCAACATTCTTGGTAAGCATTCTTAGATTAGATTTTTTTTTTCCGGTGTGGTTAGCTTCTAATAGTTGAACTCGGTCTGAAATGTCCCTTTAAACGGATCCCGAGGTTTTCGAGCATATTGTTGTTGAATTTGTATGGGTAGTTCTAAATGCATGATATTTAAGTACACCTATAGTTAGGATAGTTGATATTGTTAAATAGATTTTATGTTATTGATGACTTACAAAAAGTTTTTATTTTATGATAGTTCATTACCTGCGTTCGAGAATTTCATAGAGAGACAGAGTAGAGTGACCATGTTCGAGAATTTCATAGGTACTCTAAGATCAGAGGTTGTAAGCTAAGCTACAAAAGTGTAAGCTTTGGTGGCATTATATGGCCTTGTTAAGATTTATTACATCAGATGTTAGTATTCATGTTGACTAACAAAAGATTGAGGACGAAGCTTTGGTGGCATTATAGAAGTACATAGCTTTCTGTGGATAGTTGTATATTCCATAATATATGGTGTGTGGAAGGATTTTCATCACTTTCAGCACCTAAGTGCATGTTTGGTATGAAGAGAAAATGTTTACTGTTTTCTCATGTTTGGTTAGTTTAAGTGTTTTGGAAAATGTTTTCCAAATCAACTCATTTTTATCGAATTTAAGAAAAATGACTTCCCTTCAAATCTTATGGAATACATTTTCCATAAACTCTCTTCCAACTTAAAATTATATTTTTTTTGGTTGAAATAATCAATTTATTTTGGCTCTTCCCTCAAATAAGCACCTCCACCCCCGAAAAAAATAATTGAACTTCAATTTTCTCCCTGATGCTCATGTTTTCATGAATTAGCCCGAAGGCTCCTCTTCATACCTTTTGAAGATTATAGTTCGTAAATTTTGTTCATGTCATGAGGTTACAGATCATGTATCATATCTTTGCATTAATGAGATATATATATATATATCATATAATAATATTATAGTCAAGAAAGTATAAGATAGCATCATAAGAATTATATATGAAGAATTTCTTTGTTCATCATTGAAGGGTTCAAAACCTATAATTTTGAAGAGTTCATCAAGAAAATATCAAGAAAATATTAAGAAGTTACAAAAAGAATTATAAAGAAATTATTAGACTTAGTTTTAAAGATTAAAACCATTTAGATTCTTTTATGGAGTATTCTGATGGAAAAGTATATGCACAATGGAAGCATATCAGAATCTTTACTGCTTACATGAATAAATAGATAACCAATACCGTTTATGCTAGAACACAAAAACATACTGAAATTTAATTCGATAAATACCTTTAAAAGCATGAATAAATCTCTTCAATCGAATTCCCAAGTTAGACAGACCTTCAAGTGAATCTACAAGATAGGTACTGTCTTCTACAGTGATCCCAAGTTCACATTCGAACTCTTTCAATACTTGGGTGGACAAGTATGATAGAAAACTAATTATCTTTCTAGGGTTAGAAGAATCCCTGATTATAGAGCTTTCTTCCCATTCCAAATAGGAGAACAAAATCCACATTATTTTTCTTCAACCGAAAATTTACACATTACTTTTCTTATATAAGAAAACTCACGCTCATCTCCCATTTTCCCTTTAGAAATAGGATTCTAAGTTCTAGTTAAATATGGGCACTATAAGGACCCCATAATTAATTACCGAGGCTTCCTGTTATGGAAATAATTCCAAATAATTAATTTGAATTATTCTTACCATGATAAATTACAACTCATTCCACTAGAAATTTGTAATTACACTCCTCTATTTATACTTCTAAATTCCCCATTAAAAACATATGCAATTTCCTATAGATTACATATAATAATCAATTAAATTACTGATGAATTAAATTTAATGATTAATTTCCTTTAGAGCACTGCTTAACTTATTTACAGTGTTGGATTCATAAATCCACTTGCAAGGTTTGACACGATGAAAACTTATAAGATTCTCAAATAAGGCATATCAATCAATCTCTATAACGAGACATAGATTCCATCAACTAACTTTTTATTTCACCAATATATATTATTATCATCCAACTTACCAAGCATATTGACCCATCTCAGAATCTCACCTTTTAATAAATCAAAACGATAATTAATATATACAGATCATAATAGTTATATCAAGATTAAGAATATAAGTACATTTAATAGTTTAAATAATACATTTTTGTCAGTCAGTCTAAAACAACTATCTCTCTCGGTCCCGTTCAATATATACAAAATGCACTAGCACAAGAAGTTGAAACTATATCATTCTCATAATGAAGATGAATCATATATTTCTTTTAACTTATTTACTTAAAAATTTAGCCTTCCTTTCATGAAAAATTGCGACTTTTAAAAAAAGTTGTGATTTTTACAAAGAGCTGCAAATATTACGAAGAGTTGTAACATTTACGAAGAGTGCGACTTTTATGAAGAGGTGTAACTTTAATGAAGAGTTGCAACTTTCATTAAGAGTTGCAACTCTTATAAAAAAATTGCGACTTTTATGAAAGATTGTGACTTTTCCTAAGAGTCGTGACCTTCACGATAATGCACAACAAGAATATATTCACACTACCCGTTGCTATCTATAATTAGAGGGATTTTCTCTCATTTTAACACAACAAAAATTCTGAACTTCTTCTTATTATTCTTTTGCATAAATAAATATTTTTGCACTTTGCTACTGTTAAATGACTCACTCACACCTTTTTTTTTTGTATCAGCACACTAGCGAATAAAATCGTTTTGCCTTGAGAGGATCTATTCCTTTATAATTTCCTTAAGGGGACAATATTCATTCAATGGGCTCGACTTTTTCCTCTATGTTTAATTTTATTATTAAAGATCCTTGAATGTCTTTTACAATTATTAATTCATTCTTATTAAATTAAATTTTATTTTTGAGTACATGTTTTATACTTTATTGTTTATGTTTATGCTTTTGATTATTATGTTGAAGTAAAAATATGTTAATCCAGAGTTAAATGTAATCATTAGACTATTGGTTTCATGTAGATTAGAATCCTTAAACTTGTAAAATAAGTAACTGTGATATTTATAGAGTTTTCAATGGTTAAAAGATACATGGTGTCACGATCAGAGTCTATACCCCAGACGAGACCGACGTTATTGACCTCTTAGAGGTCGCAGACAAGCCTACTTACGTCGTTCTTACTTCATTTAGGTTAATTTTAGCGGAAAATTTGAAACTTTTTGTTTCATAAACACATACTAATCATTCTATTAGATTCATAATTTTTCACCATCAACCATCTAACATTAAGATCATCAAATGAAACAAATAGTTTAATATAGCATTAAATGCATACTTGCCAAAATGGCACCAATACAATGTCTGAACAAAAGCGGAAAGAAACGCTAGTGGAACATACTCCACTAGCTCAATCCTATAACTAAGCTAGAATATAATGGGCAATCATCCTCGAAATCATGAGGGTCTACCAAGTCCAGATGAATGCTCCACGTCCGGATAGTTTCAATGTCCACCTATATCTCTAGCGTCCACCTGTTCCTGCACCTAAAATTGTAGAGTTGTATAGGGTTAGTACACACTTGTAATATGTATGGATATATGCAAGCACACAGCAAGGACATGCATGATTAAGAATATCTCTTTCCTAATAACATGATTATGGAAAGTCAAGTAAGTGGACTTGCCTATTTGGGATTAGGAAAGTTAGTGAGCTTTCCAAATTTGGATTAGGAAAGTGAGTGAACTTTCCAAATTTGGATTAGTAAAGTCATGCCATGAGAGTAACATGCATCATCATACTTATCATATTTCACAAAGCACATAACATCTTGCACATAGCACATAACATATTGCATATAGTACATAGCATTTTGCATATCATTCGTTCATATGTCATGAGACCTTGGAATCATGGACTTGACATCAAGACTTCCCAAATATGAGGGCTCAACATAGGGTACCTCAACTAGGGATCCTTCTTTAGAAAAGACAGAGTCTGTTTCATTCATTCATACGTACTTCATTTCATTTCATTCATAAGCTAGTGTAAAAACCAGCTATACCTAGGATGTAGTTTAAGAATTTTATTGGGTTCGCTGTGAAATGATCACGAATGACCTAGTGTCATTACTTAAGTGTAGCTCACCTCTTGATTATCCTATCCTAACACCTTTGGTATAATTCATTTCATTATGTGCATCATTTGAGGTTGGCCTCATTCATTCATGGGGAACTTTAACTTTAACCAATATAGATCATGTGAGCATCATGAAATACAGTGTCTCCCCCATACAAAAAAGAGGTGGAATCACCGGCCAAAGTGACCAAAAACATACTATAGTACATGGGAATTGAACCCGGCCAGATCCCTATATTGGTAGTATAGGTTCGAAGACTAGGAGATATAAGGAGACCCATACCCGGCATGCCGGACAATCTCATCTCATGAGAGCTACGTAAACCTCCGTTTTTCCCGAAAGAAGGCATCACCGCTCATAGCTAGTCTATCAATGCTCAGTATAAAGTTCCATTCATTCAACTCATACGTCAAGGAAGCTAGCTTCTAGTATGAGGACATCATAGCTCAATATATGATTTCTCATCTCATCATTAGTATTAAGTGTGTAAATCTCAATACTTTCATTAGATTGTTTATAGAGACTGGTCTCTTCATTAATTTTACACTCTCATAGGTGAGTACGTTTTGGTAACATTTACTTAGGCTCATTTGAGATTGCTCTCATCTTTTACATTAGCCTCATATCATGTTGCCATCACATTCATTAACATTATCACATTTGCTCTTCATATTTACTCACCCCATTTTACGTGAATGTTCATTTCATCATATGTCAATGCACTTGGCTATTTAGTGTGTTTTACACTCTTACTTAACCCTTCTAAGGTTTCACCATTTCATTGTTCATTTCATCATTTCATTGTTCATTTCATCATGTCATTGTTCATTTCATCATATGTCAATGCACTTGACCATTTAGTGTGTTTCACACTCTTACTTAACCCTTCTAGGGTTTCATCATTCATTTGGTCATTTAATCATTTCATTGTTTATTTCATCATATGCCAATGTACTTATCCATTTAGTATGTTTCTCACTGTTACTTAACCCTTCTTGTTTTTCATCATTTCATTGCGTACATCTTAGATTCACTTATTTTTAGACGTATGCTAGACTTATGGGTCTATACATACAAGCCATGAGGCTTCGTTCATAGTTCGTTTAAGTGATTCATATCTTCCTAAGATTAAGTTGTACAAGACTTATACATCTTGTATGTATGCCAAGATCTCCATTTCGATCTAAATAGGCAGCATTATTCTAGAATGCTTAATTCACGTATGACTTATGTATCAATACGAATTTATGAAAGGGAACCCGGTTTCAAATCCCCTGGACAACACTTACATTTTTTTTCATTTACTGTATTTGATCCATACGGGTTGGGGACCCAAGTTCATGCCCCACGGCCTTCATTTTATTTCTACCTTATTTTTTCGCTTAATAGAACTAAGAGGATGTGGGATCGGAACCGCACAACCTCATTTACTTTTTATTTTCATTACTTTTAAATATCTCTACTTTAGCCGAGGGGTTGTGGGTTCAAACCCCCACAGCCCCTCTTTAATTTCTTCTAATTATCTCCTTGAATCTGCCTAGGAGGTCGTGGGTTCGATTCCCACGCCTCACATCTCTTTTTATTCATTTTCTTAACTCTCCTTCACTCCTAGAGGTCGTTGGTTCGATTCCCACGCCTCACATTTCTCTTCTTTCATTTTCTTTACTCTCCTTCACTGCCTAGAGGTCGTGGGTTCGATTCACACACCTCACATTTCCGTTTCTTTGATTCATAGCTTTGTTATAGTGAGGTATTTGGTTCAATCTAAAATGACCTCACATATTTTAAACATTATTTTCGAACTACCCTAAACTTCAACATTAGCCGAAATTAAACCACCAACATGCTGGAAATTTTGATCACATTTGCAGCCTACTTTCTTCAACATTTATACGTAATTTCATAGGGTAATTTGTAGATCATTTAATACGTTCTTAGGTGCATGTTTCATGGATCCAGTTAGCCAAGAGATTATCACTCAAATCAACCACATTTCAACTCATATGAACATCAAAAATTACATAATCATTTATACATGAAATACAACCACAACATCACATTTATAAAGCCTTAACTCGAGGCACATGGATACGGTTCACATTGCACACACACTTACACATAATTTTCGAAAAAATCAACATACGTCACATAATTCCAAACATACATATAAACACATAATAATCACCAAAACACGTTTCTTTCCTAGTTTTCTACCAGCAAACATAACCAATCTATGATTCAATGGGAGCTAGCGACAGGGACATGCAACGGGGAACAACCCTAGATTTCGGACTGAATAATCTGAACCTTAAGGGGTCTCTTGGGAAAGGGACCAAGAGAGAAGAGCACCCATACCTTTTTCACGTTAAACCCTCAAATTTCAGCCTAAAAACTTCACCCAAGAACACGTCCAAATCCCCTCAAAGTCAACACCAACTCGACGGACAAACTTCTCTTTGCCTACGTGATTGATTTCGTTTGTTTTCTTATATTTTCGTTGTGAGTTCTTCAAGTGAGCAGAACTTTGGTTTACCTACTATTTTTTTGAAGTTATTTGGCATAGAGAATCATGAGTGAGAGTTAATTACATTAATTTATCAACTTAAATTAAAAATAATTGCTTCCACCTAGGTTCGAACCCGGGTGGAGCAAGACTTTACTTCAAGATCTAATTTTTGGCCCTCTCTCTCCAAAATGCCCCTCCAGCTTATTAATTATATATTTAAGATAATTACGATACTACCCATATCCTAAAAAAGACCATTTTACCCCTAGACCATCCAAACCTAATATTTTTCATTTTTAAATTTGGTAAAGACTCCTTCAAGTAAATCTTCATATTCGAGAGCCCTACATTGTTAGACCCACCCTTTTCTAGCTCCACTAACTCCCCAAGATAGTTGGCTTAGATGTAGCAAGGGTTCAGAGGTCTGGTTCTACGCGCATCAATCCGTGCGAACCCGGTCTAATCGTAGGCATTCTAGACACATTAAGCATTACTTAACATATTCATTTTTAGGATTGTGACACATGGGATGTTCAAGAACGGACTTTGAGTGTTCAAAATATGGGTGGTTCCACAGTACCTTGGAGTTTTATTATTCAACTATCTATCTTATCGAGGCATTCAATCAATTAGTTACATCCAAAAAATAAAGGTACGTAGTTGGATGGTAAGTGATTTACTAAACCTTAATCAAACGTTTGGGGTTCAAATGTTGAATTAGAGTCAATGAGTTACCCTCAAAGTAGGATGAATCTATATGAATCAAACATTAAAGAAATAATTATGTCCTTATAAACTTTAGATTAAAAGTCCCAAAAAATACAGTTTTAACCATATTGACTGGAACATAAACAACAAACTATGTCTTTTGTATATCAAAGTAGTGTCGACGACTTCGTATGATTTTGAATAAGGAACTTTCCAAGACATCATTAAACCCAAAATATTAGATCGAAATACGTTATTTCATTGAAATCTAAGAGATGTGTTTTTATATTTTAATTAACTTATAAAGTACACAACTAATTATATAAGATGTATCATATTTTGAGTCTCTATGTAGAGGCATTTACTAGGAGAAAGACTCCATAGTTGATGAATAAAATGTTTGTACTACTTTTTGAAAATACAAATATAGACAATGAAAGAATTGCTTATATTTTTTTGAAAGACTTCGTTGATGAACAACTACAGTAAAATAAAGAATTAATGAAAAAAAATCATAAAACACGTAGAATCAAATATTCTTCATTTTAAGATTAAAAAACATTTCATATCTTCTTTGGATAAAATATTCTTGAAAATTTATCATACGTTGTACCTTCTCAGAAACACTTATATTATCATATCTTCAGAAGTAGATAGTTAAAGTAATTCACCACCACGCGAAGCGCGGGCGATTTATCTAGTTACATATAATCTTGTGCTACAATCGTACTGATGACATGTACACTTTTCATCCCATATTGTGAACAAAAAACTTTAATACTTATAAGAACCAATGATTTAATACTCTGTGTATAAGCTAAAACTCTACACACTAAATCATCTACTATATAAGTAAATAGACACCATAAACGAATATATGATTTGTTAAAATTGGGAAAATATTTATTCTATAATAAATATTATATGTTAACATATGGTTAATAGTATATATTCCAACAGATTATTGGGATTTTATAAAAAATAAAGAATGATTCAGAAAGCCCTAACTTTTTCATGGAAAATATTCTAAAACATGAAAACATAACTTGTCGGAAAGAACGAAATGTTTCCACACGTGGAGACATGATCCAAATTCTAGAGGAGTAATCCACCGATAAGTAAACAGATGGAGTTCATGAGTAGAAGATATTAATTTGTTAGGACGAAGAAATCATCAATATTTTAGGGCCAAATCATACCTTAGATGATGGATAATCCGTGTAGGGATCAATCAGTTTCTTGAGAGCTAGGGTAAATTTTTTAACTTAAGGTGTTATTAAATGTTTTTGACATGTGCTATCGCATAGACGACATCTTAGGCACGCATCAAGGCCGTAATCACTACCTTCAGTGCTCTATCGGGCAACAAGGCAATGTCAATAATTTGATAGACTATTTTCCTCATAACTTTTCAAATTCTAGGAGACCAAACAAAGTTGATTTCAACAATTCTTATAATTATGTATTAACATGTACATGTACAAATAAGGCAAACTAATTTACCATTTTTCTTAACTCGGACATTTAATTTGCAGATAAATGTACTTGTTTCACCTTCAGCTAAGCCAATCACATCAGCAATGTACCCATGCTATCTCATTTCCTCAAGGTTCTGTACTTTGTTTTCTATCTGTGAATATTTAATAAAAGTTATTAATTGAATACCTAATTGGTCTCTTTAATTACTTGAGTAGTTTCTTAGAGAACATAGCTGAGGTGTTTCCACTAAACATCGTTGTTGATGCATCCATGAATTTAACACCAACATCTATCACGAGGATATGGATTTCGTTGTGAGTATTTGATTTGATCTTCATTTGTAATTTTAGAATCTTCACCAATAAAATTCATATGTTATATTAAATTTGTTTAACAGGATTGTGCTGCTAAGTGGTGCATTCACTTTATTAGACGAGATTTAAGCCTAACAATTCTAGGAGGTTAGTTTTTTAAACTTTAGTGTAGATATTACATTTTAATATCCTGATCAGTAGAATACTGAAAATAAGACATTATGTAATTGCATCATAATTTAATTGTCATTCATACATTTCTCTCTTGTTACACAGATGTTATGCTTAAAGATAGGATCATTATATATGATTTGGCTCGACAAAGAATTGGATTGGCAAATTATAACCGTAAGTAGAATTTTCATGATTTGATTTCGATATTGTTAAATAAATTTGATGTTATTCATGACTTAAAAAAATATTTCATGTAGGTTCATTGCCTGCGAACGTATCTATAACCTCTGGCACATATGAAACACTCAGGCTAGCACCACCTATCATATGCTAGAGATAATTTTATTCATCCTCTACCTATTTTTGAGCCAATGATTAGTTTCATGTTTGTGTAGCTTTACTCTAGATTTCTCTTGTATTGTTGACTTCATCATATAACCAAAAATAATAATAATAGTATTAAATAATAGGAGGAACATGTAAGAGGAAAAATAATGTAAAAAGAAAAGTTCACCTTGATATAGGCTTATGTATTTCGAACTTATGTGTCCTGCTGTTTATTTCCTTGTTTTATTTCATTTTTAATTTAGAATTTTTTTTATATAAATCGGGGATGTAAGCCTTGTTTTGGGGGAGTTAGATATTATTACATTGTTTTGAGTTCTTGTCTTGGGATATTAACTTGCAACTTTAATAATTGTTAATTTTCTAAGTTATTTTTAAAGATTTCGGTTTTGCAATTCAATTTGACTTCTGGGTTTATCATTCTTATTACTTAAGTACGTGATTTCTTCTTCTAAAAACATGAATTGTGTTATTGAGCACTGTTTTGCATGCATTGATATTTGTTTCGTTTAGAAGTCTTTTAAAGAGTGCACACGTTAGAACTAGCTTGTTGCTACTTGCCGGATCAAGGAGGTAGTTAATAAGAAAAGAATTATCAACATAAATTTAGTGTGATACTATCTAATACTCTATTTTCGATTGGTGCGAGGGTGAAATCTTAGTCATACATCGATGTGACGTCTAACGTAAGATAGAGGTAAGGGTTACTAAATTATACACATGTAGCCGTACCAAGGTACAAGGTGAAATTCTCTAGATGCCGGACCATGTATTTAGAGATAAATAACTTAACACTTTGCATGTAATACACTAGGAAGGGATTGCTATTATTAGGATTGACGCGTCATGAGCTTGTGGGAAACACTTACACTCTAGTAATTCTCTCATCTTTGTAACAACCAAAGTTAACTTTTGTTCCCTTGATAATCACATAATTGAAGGAATTTGTTTCACAACCCCCCTTCCACCTCCTTTACTTACTTGTTTCGGAAAGAGCTTGGCTCGACAAAGAATTGGTTGGGCAAATTATAATTGTAAGTAGCATTTTCATTATTTGATTTGTGATATTGTTAAATAGATTTGATGTTATTAATGACTTACAAAAAGTTTTTATTTCATGTAGGTTCATTACATGTGAACGTATATATAACCTCTGGGACATATGATGTTACTCAGGCTAGCACCATCTATCATATGCTAGCGCTAATTTGTTCATCCTTAACCTATTTTGGAACCACTAACTGATTTCATGTTTGTGTATCGTTACTTTAGATTTCTCTTGCATTGTTGACTCCATAACCAAAAAAATACTATTATAGATAATAGGAGGAACATGTAAGAGGAAATAATGTAAAAATAAAAGTTCACCTTGATATGGGCTTATGTATTTTGAACATAAGTAATTTTTTCCATAACTTTAGTAAATATATATTTTAAAACCGAGTTACTTTTAATTTTAGAAAAATTAAGAATTCAATTCTGGAAAGGTATTAAAAAACATTTTACTTGAAAATCAAAATATGGATAAGAGATAAAGTTAAATTCTTAATAAGGTTGAGACACTTATTAAAATACACAAACACGGCTTCAATGGATTTTAAAATGTTTTTGGTTAATTCATAAATTCTTATTTTTACATAATCTTATTATCTTATGAACAAAACTTTTGTCTCTTATCTGCGAATTTCATTTCAAAATAAATTGATTTGCATATTTAATATAACTAGATATTTCAACCATCACAATAATTGAAGTTACTTAGCGTCTAATTGTTTTTTCTTGTTTTAGTTGAAAACCTAAGCATCTTCCAAGAAGGTGGATGAGATAACAAGTAAACCTTATTGTAATGTTCTATGTTGGTTAATGATAATCTAAAGTTTTTACCAAAAAATAAATCATGTTGTGAATGAAGAAAATAAATTAATATTTAGTAAAATAAAATCAAATAACTCATGGGAAATTCATCTAAGTTAAATAGTAAATGTTAGTATCAATAAGGAAAAATAAAAATAACAATAGAACTTAGTGATTTGAGGCCTTCGCCCACATTTGACATTAGTAATAAATTGAAAAGGTAGAAGATTGAAGTTCATTTTGTCAGAACAGTATATTTAGGCTTTGCTTTTTAAGATGAGTAATTGTTATAATATTTAGGCTTTTAAAAAAGAATATGAACATTTTTGTATGATTAGAGACAAGCTGAATTTAAACAAGCAAAGCGATAAGATACACAGTAACCATATCTAACAATTTAATATGATTTTTCATAATTTAAACACTTTTCAAGTAACCATCTCAAGTCTCATGTATTATAAAAAAGTTATATATATATATATATATATATATATATATATACATATATAAACTTTTGGAATTGAGACGTGACAGGCTTATCTATTAAGTAAATAGGATTAACACACTAAACCAAACATTTTATCCGTAATATATGATTAAGGGGCTTTATTTAGTTNATTAATGACATCATCAATGTGCCCTATTTGACACATACAAAAGACCCCACCAACTTTCAAAATCTCCCCTTTAGCCCCCGCCCCCCTCCTTCCAACATATTTGGAATAATATATTTATTTCTAATTGTTAAAATTTATATTAGAAAAACCCAAGTCTCCAAGCCAAAACAGGGAAGTTGCAGCTCGTCTTTTCTCATTTTTGTTGCTGGAAATTTGTCGATTCCGATAACTTTTCCGATGGTGATATCCATTTTTTCCAAGGTAAATTCATCATCATCTCTTACTCCATATTCATGTTTACTCTATTTCTTTCAAACCCAAGCTTTAAAATTAGTTTCCCGCCATAAATTTGAGAAATCTTCCATAATAATCACTTGATGACTCATTACAGATACATTTTAGTAGTTTAAAAGCTTTAAAAACATGTTTCGCCATTGCAGAAGCTAAATTTTGAACAAAGATTCATCCAGCCGCGTTTTCATACAGATTTTCATACCTCATAGAATGATATTATAATCTATTATAGATATTTGTAGTCTATAATGACAGTAGCTGAATTTGTTGTCGTTGGTGGAAACTGTATGAGAGTATGAGAGGAGACTCCTATCACGCCTCGAGTCTACACCCTGGGCGGACTGGCACTCGGAGATCATTGTTGGTTCCCACTCTTGGTGTGGCTTACTAAACTCAGCGGAATACTAAACTCAACTTACTTAAAAATTACAGTATGTTCAAAACAAATACTTCATATAATATCTGGCCAAAATGGCACTAAAATCTCAACAAGTAAAATAAACTCCAAACTCTAATGGTAGTTGTCTACGAAGCCTCTAAACTGAATGGAGAGGGATTTGGGACAGACCCTACACATCCTAAAACTAAACAACTAAAGCAAATGAAATGGATGTATTCTTAAATGCAAGAAGGCTCACCACTAACACTGGAGTTCAATCTGGACAAAAAAAATGTTGTGTGCTGATCCTGGTTACCGTCTACATCACAAAACGATGCAAGCCAACTGGCATCAGTAAATTGAATGTATGAGTATTCGAGTTGGAATACTAAGCACAACTATAAAGCTTGAAATGGAGTAAGGATGAACTTTCCTTGGTCTGCT
Organism: Solanum pennellii; assembly: GCF_001406875.1. NCBI lineage: Eukaryota > Viridiplantae > Streptophyta > Magnoliopsida > Solanales > Solanaceae > Solanum > Solanum pennellii. The sequence continues at coordinate 7,849,376 of NC_028637.1, read as the reverse complement.
CAACTCATAAGATAACAACTCAATATAAAAAAATATTGACATATGAGTGTGTGTGTGTGTGTGTGTGTGTGTATATATATATATATATATATATAACTGATAAAACAGTTTAAATCTTAGTTCATTAAATGTATAACAATAATAAACTCAACTTTAACTATAATGAAAGTAATATAGTTTTCGTGGGAGTTTCTTTAACCAATAACCACCACTATTAGCCTAAGTAGTGATACAGCGTCTTGCCCACGCTGCCAGTACTATTCTATACTTTGTCGTCGCATAGAACATCCTCTACTTAGTGGATCCAGCGTCTAACCTTACGTGATCATCTAAAGAGTATGATATGTTAATACCTATGATGACTACATGGTTTACAAGGGGACTTGAGTTATCTGAACTCTCATTCCCACATCGGTGCTCAATACTACTCCCAAAACATGCTTTTATAGTTTTAAATAAAACTTCCTTCCTTTGGGTTGAAATAATTTACTCAACCTTTTGCTTAAAAGGATATTTTTGGAAACAATGTTTCCCTCTTTAGTTCAAAATTCTTTATAAACTTCTTAGAGATCTATCGATTGTATACATGGTCTATATATTTTGATAACCAATAAATATTTACATGTACAAATTTTACAACGGTAAAAAAAGTACACAGAATATACTTTTGTCATAAAATCTACACAGAATATTATTAATACGAGCACAGAAGTATTAGTTCAAGTGATGCGTGAATTGGGACATGAGAACTGGAAAACTAAGTGAAGGACAAATGAAAGTCATTTTCCCTTCATTGGTAGAAAATAATGAAAAGTTTAGTTCTTATATTACTAGACAATTCATTTAGCTCTTAAAGGGTTATGTAGAGAGGGCACCCTCATACCATCGTCGTTGTCACTCGGTTGGTTCGGCTTCGACTTAGGCAAATTCATTTATCAATCTCATTTGGACTTGGATATTTTCTTTCTTTTCATCTTAACAGTATTGATTTACTATTTTGAATACATGAGATAATAACAAGTTGACTATGATATATATATATATTATANATAAGAAAATAAAACGATCAATTAACCATAACGATAATGTTAGCAAAAAAAATATAGAGGTCACTCTTTCTTCTGCCATATTTTTTACTGTTTCACTCACATGTATTATTTGGTGGGAGGGGGGTATATCGAGTGATGCATGTTTGAGGTGTAGTAGTTCTATCGAATCACGAGGCGAAACTTCTTGTGCAAACGGGAGTCTTTCGTGGAGACTCTATTTTGTTGTCAAAATGTGCATATTAGGAAATAAAAATACGAAGATAATATCTAAACTATGATTTGTGTTCCTAATTATAAGCATGCTCAGATATTTTAGAAAAGTCTTATTCATGCAGCCCCTTGCATTACTGATTCATTCTCAACTTTTCCAAATCATTAAGTCAAGATTTTTAAGTAAAGAACAAAAATCTACACAATATTATTAAAGTATTAGATTCAAGTGATGTGTGAATTGGGACATGAGAACTGGAAAACTAAGTGAAGGAAAAATGGAAGTCATTTTCCCTTCATTGGTAGAAAATAATTTAAAGTTTAGTCCTTGTATTACGAGACAATTCATTTAGCTCTTAAACGGTTGGCTCGGCTTCGACTTAGGCAAATTCATTTTTCAATTTCATTTGGACTCGGATATTTTCTTTCTTTTCATCTTAACAGTATTTCTGATTTACTATTTTGAATACATGAGATAACAACAAGTTGATTAATATATATATATATATATATATAAAATACCTTTCTTTTAAAGCTCCTAATCAAACTCAAAGTCACGAAGACTCAAAATTTGTTTTTTTTTTTAAAGTATGCTGAAGTAGTTCAGAAAATTCAATAGAGAAAATGAGTAGAGACATCACTATTTAAGCTAAAATTTGGTGTGAAAGCACATTTTAAGAACAGGTTTGGTGTCTATTGGATCGAAGTGTTTGTTTGTAAGGGAAGGAACGGTTGCTTTTTGAAATTTTGTTCGCAACAATTTTGCGAATTCAAAATAATTTTGCATGGATATAAATTATTTAGTAAAAATGAAAAATGAAGTTCGTCTAGACAATTTATTAATCAATCATTTGCCAAAGTTGAAGTAGAGCGACGACGACAAGTCGATGACATCACAAGGGGATAATATTTCTTCAAGAGGTAGAAGCAGTATTTCTAAATGTAAACACAATAGTTCTTCTCTTCATTGCCAACAAGGGAGAAATGTTCAAATTTCATTTTTCCTCTATTTCTCAATTCACATTATACCTTAGATTTAAAGCTTAATCACCAAGAAATCAAAACTCAGCAACCCCCATAAGGATGGGAAACATCTATATTATAAAGATGTATGCATGAAAAAGTTGTATGCCATAATTAAAAGGATTTAATTTATGAAAATGTATGCATGAAAAAGTTGCATGTCACAAGTAACGATTAATTGCATTTGTATAAGTAAGTTGTTCTTTGAACTTTCCCTAGTGAAAATATTTCAGATATGCTTAGTGAATTAGTAAATTAGAAGTCTTTTAACTATGGTGATTTAGTTTATATGAAAACATAATTCACACAACTAATCCCTTAACCATCTTTGGCTATCACTATTTTATTTGTTTAGCCATAAAATATGTCTGATTCATAATTATCACAACCCGATTTATTGAGTCATGATGATACCTACTGTAATCCACGTGTAGGTAAGCTAACTAGTAACCCCGAATAACAAGTAGTGGATATAAGGGTAGATAGAAATAAGGCAGAAAATAATTTAATAACAGAAATAGAACAAAAAAGCGAAAGGAAGCAATACTATATATATATATATAATATCCTTCCCAGAACCTAGAAGTCACAAGTATAGAGTTGTCTAAACAAAATAGTAAAAGTTCGAAAGTTTACCCAAAATACAAAGCTTGTCTCAATATGCAAAAGACTAGCTATCAAGAATATTGAAAGAGACAAGTAAGTCCAAGACGCCGAGTGCTAACCCTCGCCTCTGATCCATGATGCAACAAGCTCGAGTAATCAATGATGATAGCTGGTGCTCGGACCTACATCATGAAAGAGATGCAAATTGTAGTATGAGTACCAAAACAACAGTAATTAGTAGGCATCACATACTTACTAAATAGGAAAAGTAAAAGCAAGATAAAATGATAAAATCTAGACAGAAACAGAGAAAAACATTAAAAACTACACATTAGAGTACAAAGATAGAAAATAACTAAGTAAAGCCAAAATAAATCAAACTAGACCCTATAAGCCTAGAAGTTGCACTCCTGTATATGTTATGTAAAACCTGAACGCACCCCATAAGCCCGATAGGTACACAAACAAGCTAAACCTACTAAGAATAATATATGATAAGTTCTAGTCTAGAGAAGTAGACCGGACCTATAACTGTGAATAAACTCCAAGTAACCAATAAGACCTAGTCAAAGCTAAATAGTGCAAAGGCTAGACCTCGAACCGCAAATGGTCTGCAAAAAGGAAATAGGTCATAGCTAGCCTGCATCGACTGTGCAAAGGTGCAGATTATCATGAGCAGACCTTGAATATGCTATTAGTAGGAATCAAGTTCGACACCTTGAATCTGCAACTAGAAACGACTGTCGATGGATCTCATGTAAAACCATAATAATAAAGCTACTTTGGAAAGATGTCCACTCCCAGGTAATCTGAAAAACACTCCAAGATTGAACCAACTCAGTACCAAGTCGCCAAGCAAAGCCCAAAATCTCAAACATAACTCACGATCACATAAAAAGAGGAAGGAAGGATAAAAGGTCGTCAAAACAATAACTGATCTAAGGCTCATTCTATTAGACTCCACCACCCGTCTACAAAGAGCTAAACTTTATGAAATGACATCACAGTAGAAGTGAGGCCTAAAAGGCTTCAAATTTCGCAAGTTTATGGAAAACACTAGTTAAGACTAGACTAAGATGAAACATGCTCAAACATTTAATAATAACAACAATTAAGGCCAAACATGAGGTAAGGACATAACCTAACGACCTTGATTTTGATGCATAATAATCTTGATATTATAACATGATTTCTAATCAAAGTTAACATGATCAACTAGGCACCCGCCCCCAATTCACTCAAATCAACATAATTTAAGGAACTCAAACTCAATCATGTTTTGAGAGTTTTTCCTTTTTGTACGACCTCCAAATGCTTTCATGCTATAAAAATAGAATCACGGTATTAATAATGTCACTTAGATACTAAATTCACTAAAAACAAAGACTAACCAATTTTGGGGTCAAAATGGGAATTGTGGATCACACACCGAAATTTCCATAAATGACTCTGTCAAAAGGTCCGAAATAGTTAACCAAACTTTTATTCCAAAGTGGAACATAATTCGGGGCTAGGAACAATGTAAGTGAAGTGATTGTGGATGTTGCTTTTCACCAAAAGGTGAAACTAATCCGGGAATGACAAGGGGAAATTGAGAGATAATTGATACTTCCTCCGTTCAAATTAATGTAGCATCTTTCAAGTTTTGAGATTTAAGAATATCATATGTTTTTTATTTATTTTTTGAAATATTTGAATTGCCAATTATTGTGACTTATATTGATTTTTACACCATTTTCAAAAATGTTTATATTTTAAAACTTTAAAAAATTCATGCCAAATTTCATAGTGAAAACTTAAGTAGTTTGATTCTCATGAAGAAAAAAATGTCATGTAAATTAGGAGAGAGAGAGAGAGTATTGTTCTGAAATTTGATAAGAATCATGTGAGAGAGATATGTTGAATTAAAACTTTATTACAATCGAATCTTAGATATACCCTTGATATACAACATGCCACGCCACGAGCCTACACCTTGGGCGTTATCGACACTCAGAACCATTGTTGGTCCCAAGCGAACCCTTAGCTTGACTGATTACTAAGCAAAAATCTATACATACATGTGGAATCCTTATAAGACAGACATTCATATCATTTAAAGACATTTCATGCAAAAGTCTAACATATATCTATATATAAATTATTACTTTTTTGAAACTGTTAACATGGTATTCCTCCACATTAAGGGCTATGCTGGCCACCTCCAAAAGTGTTACTTACATAGAAAAACAAACAAAAAGAAGGGACTACTTACAAAGCTCCTATGCAATCCACTAGTTGAATTTCTTGTTCTATGTTCATTTATTTACACCAGAAACCTGAAGTGGTAATTACTTTCCACTTAATCTTCTAAATAGTGCATTCTTTCTCTACAAAAATTCTTTGATTTCTCCCCTTCCAAATGCTCCACTGGATACAAGTAGTACGGTTCTCCACCACCTCCTCTGGCTTTTACTACCTTCCCTTCTGACTTAACAACTTAGTAGGTCTGCTGTCTGTTCTGGCATAATCCAATTTAGACTCATTATATTGGTAAATAGAGCCCACACTTGTGATGTTACTTTGCAGTGGAGAAAACAGATGATTGTTCGTTTCTAGGGCCTCTTTACAAAGAGAACATCTTGAGGCAATAATTCTTCCCCTATTCTGAAGTTTTTTTTTTGTAAGGCAAGATCTCCTAGTTTCCAACCAAGTGAAACACTTCACCTTAGTAGGGGGGCTACACTCTTCCATATAGCACTCCATGGCCCTGATTTCTTCCGGGCAATTGTGGCTAGATCCCTTTTATACATTCTGTTCACAAAGAATTGACCATCAGTATAATGCCTCCATAACAATTTATCTGTTTCCAGATTTGTGCCAGGAAAATCTCCAATCAAAGCTAGCATATCCGTTACCCACTCTATTTCCAAATCATTAAGAGATCTCCTAAAGAGCAAATTCCATCCTTGTTGGGAACAAACCTCTTGTATTTTGCTTTCAGGATTCAGGCAAATGGATAAAAACCCAGGGAATAAATTTTTCAAGGACCCTTGACCAGTCCAGTCTTCCTTATAGAACAGAGCCTTATTTCCTCGATCAACCTTTATCCTTACATTTTCTTGAAAGCCAGCCATAGGTTTCTTTTAGTCCTCCATACTCCACACCATATGTTTCTGTCACCTATTTTGCACGGATTCTTCAGTTTTCGAGCCGAACCCATCTCGACGCGAGACTGGTGTGTGTGCGGGTGCGGGGTGCGGGTCATATTCAGTCAATCCGATCTGGATACTTTTGACCAGAGCCGACAAAAATGGGGAAGAAAATATTAATTTCAAGGCCGGAGAAAGTTAGATGACTTTTCTCCAACGAAGTTGTCACAAGGTCTGACTGCTCCATAGAAAAGAACAAGAGTAAAGAGGAGGTGGAGGCTCCATGGCAGAGAAATAAATTCAAAGTTTTGATCTTGAAAAATAAGAAAGAGTAAACTTGTTTTTCTTGAAAAGGAATAGAGAAGGCTAATGGTTTCTTGGGAGAAAAGAGGGCTTTCTTGGGAGAAGAAAGGGCAACACCAGCACTTTAATGAATTGTACCATCTAATTGTTAGGCTATAATGATTATTTCTTTTTTTATAATAAATCAAAAAAATTATAATTTTTTTTAAAATTAATTACTATAGTAACTAGTCATAATTAATTTATGCTTTTAAATTTGCACATTTATAATTGATATGTTTTTAAGTGTAAAGTTTTACAAGATATTTAAGATTATCATTATTATAACTATATTTTATAATATTGAATAATTTTGGCCGAATCCCGGCACCCGTATCCGTACTCATATTCGTACCCCCGAATCTTAAAATTGAAATGTTTCTGAATCCGACTATCGGATTCGCATCCATCTCGGATACCTGCACTCGAGTCCGAGCAACTTAGTCTGTCACTTCCTCTGAACACCATTGATCTTCCTGACCATACTTGTGTTGAATGAGTTCCTTTAGAGCTTGATCTTCCAAATTGTATCTCCACAACCATTTTGTGAGTAAGCTGCTGTTGTGTACCTTTAGGTTTCTTACTCCCAAACTCGCATATATTTTGCTTTGTTGAACCACCATCCATTTAACTAAGTTGTAGCTCTTCTCAATCTTGTTATCTTGCCAAAGGAAGTTTCTCCTCAATGAGTCTATAGCTTTGACTACCTTTCCGGAATCGGAAAAAGTGAAATCACATATGTTGGCAAAGAGTCTAAAACAAATTAATCAAAGTGACTCTTCCCCCTAGGATAGATATTGGGATTTCCAAAGTGCCAGTCTCCTCTTTGATTTTTCTAGTACATTCCCATATGCTAACTACTTTATGCTTAGCACCCAATGGAATACCTAAATAAAAGGTAGGCAACCTCTCTATCTTTCACTTCAATATATTAGCCAAAGCTTGAATATGTTGGACCACTTTAATAAGAGAAATGCTACTTTTCCTCCAATTCACCTTAAGTCCAGAGCATGCCTCAAAAATTACCAGAATAATTCTTAATTATGATGTGACAGAGCTGTTCCTGCTCTGCTTCACAAAAAATTATTGTGTCATCCACATATAGTAAATGAGTCATTTCCGTCACCTCATTAATCCTGTTTTTTATTCTGAAACCTAAAATCCAAATGTTTAGAGAAAGTCTCCTCATCAAACTGTCCAACCCTTCCATGGCAATGATAAACAGGAAAGGGGAAAAAGGGTCTCCTTGTGTAAGACCTCTTTCAGCGGGGAAAAAACCTACAGGTTCTCAATTAACCAAAATGAGAATCTGGTGGTTTTAATAAAAAACTCAATCCACTTGAGCCATGTAGGGACAAAACCCATTTGCCTAAGAGTGTTGATCAGGAAGTCCCAATTAAGATGGTGATAGGCTTTTTCAATATCCAGTTTGCACATTACCTATGGCACATCTCCTCTAATCCTAGTATCAATACATTCACTAGCAATTAAAGCAACATCAATTATTTGTCTCCATTTAATGAGAGCCATTTGATTTTTGTTTACTAGCTTGTCTATCACCTTCTTCATCCTTTCTGCCAACACTTTGGCAATTATTTCATAAACTTCAGTAATGAGACTGATTGGTCTGAAGTCTCTTAGATCATTTTCCCCCACCTTCTTAGGAATTAGAGCCACAAAGGTAGCATTGAAAATCTTCTCAATACTTTGGTGACAGTGAAAGTGTTGGAAGGTCTGCATCAGATCTTCCTTTATAGTTTTCCAGAATGCCTGAAAGAGGCCATGGTATAACCATCAGTCCCAGGTGCTTTATCACATTCACACAATCTTATCCCCTCTAGCACCTCATCCTCACTGAATTCTCTGGATAACCAGCTCTGCTCTTTCATTGTTATTCTTTGTACGTTAAGATTATTTAGTGAGGGTCTCCAGTTTTCTACCTCCTTATACAAATGGTGGAAAAAGTCCACAATAGAGTTCTTGATTTCTGTCGGCTCAAAGGATAACTCTCCATTAGTCTTTAATGAATCAATGGTGTTGATTCTCTTGTGAGTTGTTGCCATTCTGTGGAAATAATTCATATTTTTATCATCATTCTTGATCCACTGAATTCTGGACCTGTTTCTCCAAAAAATTTCTTCATTTTTTGCCACCTCTTCGTATTCCATGCCCAAGTGTACCTTTGGAAGATATTCATCACCAGTAAGAGATCTACTCTCTTGAGTAACTTCCATGTCCATTATCTGACTCAAAATTGGCTCCTTCCTTGCCTTCCAGTTCCCCCTATTCTCTCTGTTCCAATCCTTCAGTTTTGTTTTAAGCAACCTCACCTTAGTAGCTAGTTTGTAGTCCGGTCTTCCTAACACTTCAAAGGAGCTCCACCATTCATGACCTTTACTTTTGAAACCCTCTACATTAAGCCACCACTTTTCAAACTTGAAATAAGATCTCTTGGAGGCGTATCACCACAAGTTAAGACAATGGGATTATGGTCAGACCCCAAGGTAGGCAGAGTACATTGCCTAATTTGAAGGGACCATTTCATCCCATGGGAACTAGTATAAAAATCTGTCAATCCTAGAGGCATTCCTATGGTTTGCCCATCCTCTCCAAGTGTATGAGCCCCCAAAAAAAGGGAGGTCAATAAGCTCCAATTCGTTGATAAACTAGACAGATCTATCATGGGTCTAGAAAGCCTGATACAGTTAGTTTTCTCGGAAGGAAACCTAGTAGTATTAAAATCCCCACATACTACCCAAGGCCCTTCGCAGAGACTCCTCATAGATCCTAATTCTTCCCACAATTCCATCCATTCATTTCTATCACAGGATGCATAAATTGCTGTGATAAACAAGTTAGTTCTTGATTAATTCCACATAATTTACAAGTAATTGATTAGTCCCCATATTCCACCATCTCCCCTAACCATGATCTTTTCTCCCACACAACTAAAATTCCACCCTTGATGCCAATCGCTTCCATCCATTTTCCCCCCATCTACCTATTCCCCCTAATTGTTGTATATAATCCCCCACTGCCCCATTTAGCTGTCTCCATCAAAACTATAATATCTACCCCCTCTTGTTGTATTCTGCTTTTCACCAAATTCCTTTTATTCTCCACGTTTAAACCCCTAACATTCCATGATAGAATTTTTAAATTCATTGTAACTGGGTGGCGTAATTTCTATAATTTATCCCCCTACTTCTAGATTCACACCTAGGTTCTCCATCTTTGAACTTCACATCGAAGATCAAATTTTTGAGCTCTTTAGGGATTATCTAATTATCCTTATGTTCTGTAGCACTCAAGGCTAAGCAACCTTCCTTTTCCCTTCTTTGATCAATTTTTAACAGAAGGGTCAAAGCTTTGCCAGAACAACCATCAAAAGACATTCCAAACATTTGGTTAAGTCGGAGGATATTGTATTTGGTTTGTTATCCCCTCTGCCTCTTTGCTGCATTCAGAGGCATCACAATTGAGAGGTGTCGGATCACTAAGAGGAATTAATTGTTGAGAACTCCCCTGTACTTCCCCTTCCTTAGTTTTAGCACTTGTCTCCCTTATTTCCGACATAATGTACTTTGAAAGACGCTTCTCTGTATTGTCCAGCTAGCTTCTTGACACTTCACTCCACATACTTTGTGTATATAAATAATAATAAAATGTTTAATTCATCGAAATACTCAGGACGACACTAACTCACTAATTTTGTCTTTCTGTATAGTATCTACTAACTGAAGATAGGTGTCGGGAGAAAACTCAAAACTACCTGACTATTCTACAAAAAATGATTGAAAAATCAAATAAACTAAACTAACTAAATTGGAGCCCTCTGAAAGTGAGGAGGTCTCATCGACTGTTGATGGAAAGAGATCTTACCGAACATATGCTATCGAGAGTACATAAAAACTACATCATAAAATTATGCAGCACCAAAGGCGTTAGTACATTGAATGTACAATATGTAATACAGTGTTATCAAAGGCGCAAAATTTGTTGAGCGCTTTGCCTCACTTTATGTGTGCTTCAATGTCATCATCAAGGTTCTAAGGCAAATGTTGCCTTGCCAATGAGCCTCTTAAGAAGAAGTGACACTTAATAATTGATATTTTAGTTCATCATAATTGTTTTTCAATTTATTGTCATATATTTGTCGTTCACTAATTTTAACAATTAGTCTTGGACTAAACTAATATATTTGTTTTTTTTTCCTTTGTGCCTTTTTTTTTATTAAAGTCCACACTTTATTTGCGCTTTGCGCTTAAAGCTCCTAAGAACCTTAGTTTTTTTGCGCTTTCGCCTTTCATAATATTGATATAATAAAGCTAAATGAAGCAAATAACTGAACTAAACTGAAAGTATCCTGACAAAAAGTTGAGCGTGATCATGAAGTAGAATCATTTTAAGTTTTATAATCTAAGATGCAATAATAGATAATACTGAACTAAATGTATAAATACATATACTTTACTTTATTAGGGATTTTCTCCAGCCGACAAACTGAAAGTAACCTAACATGAGCCTTGTAATGATACAACATCTTACCTACATTTCCAGAGCCATTCTAAACCTTTTTTGAGTACATTAACTTATGGATCCATCTAATAGGACTTTCTAGAGGAAGTATGGAGTTACCCGAATGACGGTATGATCCTGTCCTTTGTTAGCTATGTAATTTATGGAGTTTGAGTTATGTTAACTGTTACCCCAAAATCGAGGCTCAATACTACTCTCAAAATTTAACTTTATATGCTCATTGATAAAAAGTATTCTCTAGGATGAGTTAATACTTGAAAAACCCCTCTTCGAGGGGCAATTGGACTTCACTTTATTAGACTGACATGCTTCTTAAAAACTTTTATTCTTTGTTGATGAAAAAATATACTCTCGAAACTCTTGTAAATAATGCACTTGAAGCTAAAATATATCTTTTTGAAACTCTTTTAAAATCAAGCACTTTAAACTAAAGATAATATTACTTTCTTGAAATTCTTCTTGAAAATAAAGCACTTGAAGTATGAAGTAAAATATACTTTCTCTAAACTCTTCTTAAATCATGCACTTCAAATTAAAGATAATAACACATGCTTGAAATACTTCTTTAAAATTTTGAACATACTTCATTCTTGAAAATAATGAATATGAAATACCATGACAAGATTTTTCAATAACTTTGATCAGAAAGGGTCCGTATGGTAGTATAAGAATGAACCAACGACCAAGAATCATCAATAAATATGAAGTACAATAATTGTGATTAAAAAAAATCTAGAATCAAAGATAAAAAATAGAGATAATTCATAAAACATGATCCTTTGGGGGGAGGAGGGGTTAGAAACCTTAACTTTGATCGTACTAACTAAAATTGTAGATGTAGGGTGAGAGCAAGAACTAAGTTATTGGCCACCTAACTCTTGGTATTCTAAGAGATATGATCACTTCAAGTTGACCTTTCTAAAATCTTATATCGAAACTCAATTGGTAGGGAAACTTACAACTCAACTTTGTCGTAGTGGATTCTTATGACCTTAAAACATCTCCAAATCAATTAAAATACTAAATAATTGACCTTAACTCCTATCCACAATTAATAATCACTCGGTATGACCATATACACATATGAAAAACTATTCGATCTTAGTTTACAAATTTCAGGGTATTAGAATATATCCCACATGAAATCATTCATCCTCGAATGATGGTCAACTTGTACTAAAAGAGAAATGAGCTACTTCTACTATCTTTGTGACCTTTGAACTTCCCATTAACAAAGATAGAAGTGGTTTGTAGTGAGAGGTGGAAACTCAACTAGAGTAAGCTTCTCACAAACGTTCACGTGAGATTTCCAGATTACGGGTTATTACATGAAGTTTCTAGAAATCACAAAAGAAATCAGGCTATCACATCAAACGTTATCATCAAAATTTCTCATAACCTTCTTGAGAAATAAATACGTGAACGATTTGTGTCACATATTCAAAAATAAAGAACTCACAAATCTAAAGAATCTGACCCATCTAATCAGGGTCAATTAAATATGAATGATATAGATTATAACATTGTCCATACTCTACCTCAAACTATTTGACATGAAATAGGGATTTCTTGGGCATGGTAAAAGAATAGAAGTACTATGCCTTAAGTGATATGGCTAATAGCTTATAAGCTTAGCAAAACTTCTCACTGCGCTCCTCCTTGTGAACACTACACTTCATAAGCTACTACCTATAGCTCCTCCAATGGTACATATGTCTGCTCCTGTGGAAGTTTGAAGGTCTGAGTCTAACTGGATGCTCTTAATGTGTTCAAGCCTAACTTGGAGTCACAAGGTGCACCACATAAGGTGATCATATTAATCTAAACCATTGGATTCACGATCTATAGCTCTGTAGGGATTTTCATCTCAAGAATACGACTTCTTACAAATTCACTCAACAAACCTCTGAGTTCTAATTAAGTCATTTACATGTATATCAGCACCCTATTCAAGCCTAGTATTATAATCACTCCTTGAACTTCTAAGTAACCAATTCTTCTAAGAACTACACATCTTTCTATCATCTCAACCAACTGGAAATTCATGTATTACTAATAAGGAAACACACAAAATATTTTTTGATCTAGCTACTACATATACCAATCGTCATTTCAATCTTTTTCACACGTGGAATAAACACACTGTGATCTTCACCATAAAGAGTGTATACTCTCTCATCTAAACCAACATTCAACTTCTATCAACAACTCTATCAAAACTGAAGTAGGACTACTGGAAGTTCTTTGAGAGAAAAGATCATAAGCACAAATCATTCAAGAAGTTTGATCTAAGAATATGCATTGCGTAGCATTATTTAACTAGAAATTTAAGGTATATCATTAGTTCATGGGACTAAACATGAATGCACACATTATGAGTTGTATATCGTAAAACTGACATTCACAACTTCATAGAGTAAGATTGAGGTCATTCATGAGTTGAATCCAGGCCTCTTATTCTAAGAAATGAGCATAGATGTTAATATTTCTAAAGTAAATGAGAATGGCTCAAGGGAATAACGTTGATATGCGAGATATGAGAATAGTTTCATAACAATTAAAATCTGAGGAATACTCTAGAGTATGAATGAACTGCTATCACATCATACTCTTTCTAAATACATCACCTATAATCTCTCCCTGAGGTCTAACAGACATTCTATGTTTGTTGACTTATTTCATATAAAAATATGTTCATTTGTACATGTATAAAAGGACATGTTATAATGAATGATTGGATAAACTGTAAAAACATATACAAATTGAATAAAAGTTGATTGAAACACGTTTGAGCGTATACCTGGAATTGAGTTAAGAGGGAGAATGAGAGAATTAAAAATTCAATTTTGATATGGATAAGAGATTTTAGGAGAAAAATTAGTTGAGTAAAAGAGAAGAGATAAGTTATGATTTATATAAAAGGTAAACATATCAAATTCCTGATATGAGTTTGTCTGGTGGGTTCCCGAATTAAGAGCAAATTTCATTAAATTATAGCCGCAACTCATAATTATGTGAAACTATAGCTTTATTGAATAATGTTGTCTTAATGTTTTCTAATTTGCATAATTATTCCTTTAATATTTGGGGTCATTTTGGCCAAGAATAGGTTTCATTTGGTTGAAACTAAGTGAGCCGTAAGTGTTGAACCTTTTTCTTTTCTTTCTTGTGATATTTTGCTTCTTATTTGACTAGAATATTGTTTAGTCAGATTATATAATAATAATAACAATAATAATAATAATTAAAAAAAAGTCCATATTGACCAATAGGAAAATAATAAATCATCTGTTATTAGAAATTCAAATAGTCAAAATTGAGTGTCAACAATTATGACATAGAAACTTGTTCTTTTTGTTTTTTTTTTAACATAATTATATCGTTATAGGTTTAGATGAACTTCTAACACAATTATATTATTACAGGTTGATATGAACATTTATGACGCGGACAATTCATCAACTCCGTCTGTCATATCATGTTCAGCCTTAGTATGCACTTCAGATGAGTGCAGCGAAACAAACCAATGTGCTTACTCCTTGCATTACGCAGATGATAGTGGCACATCAGCCTATTCTGTATCAGCTTTGTTTTACTTTGACAAATTTCTGAGAACCTCGTTGATTGCCAAATCTTCAACGTCGATTATTTTTGGGTGTGTATTCTTTTATAAGATTATTCAGATCTTTTAGAGTATTATAATTCTGAAAGAAGTATACAATCAATCTCCAATAAGAATACAAGAATACAAATGTTATACTTTAAAAAGAGGGCAGACAAGTCTATAAACATTCAATCCCTCCAAAAAAAATTTAGACTAATTATACAATTACAAATATCATAATAAGAGGCTTATAACTTAAATATATTTTTAGGTCATTTAATAGTGTAAAATCAAAACAGGTGCAGTACCTCTCAATTAGAAGCCCTGATCTTGACAGATTGAGCAGTTGATGAAATTCTCGGATTCGGTCAACAGGGACTATCAATAATATCTCGACTTTCTTCACATGGAATTTCTCCGAAATCATTTTCACACTGTTTGAAAGGAGAGGGCAGCAGTGGAGGGATATTAGTGCTCGATGAGATTTTGCATCCTAGTATGGTCTATACTCCCCTTGTTCCATCAAAGTACGTACTGCAATTTTCCAAGAGCATTATTTTATTCAACGTTTTATAAATTATTGTTGTTTTTTTTCAAAATAATTCTTCTGTCATGACATTTAATTTGTTTCTTTTCCAAATTCTTGCAGGGGTCATTACAATGTGTATTTGTAGAGCATTTCTGTACATGGAAGAATTTACCTATTGATCGAGAAGCTTTTGCAAACTCTAATGACCGAGGAACTATAGTTGATTCCGGTAGAAGTTTAGTTTATCTTGTCGCGGAAGCTTATGAATCAGTTGTCAATGCTGTAAGTATCCTTCTCACCAATCGTTCTCAACCACAAATATAATTACATGATGTATCTAGTTCAGGTTTTAAATATAAATTATTTGACATTTTACTTGATGGTCAAGTAATTACAAGTATTACATATATAATAATTAAGATTCTAGATCCATAAAATAATTTATCTTGTTATGCCCCGAGTCTAGATCCTAGGTGGGGCTGACACTCGATGCCTGACTCGAGCATATCAATTACATGATAATAGACATGACTATAATCATATTTTGAAAACATTTGAAGAGTCTTTGCATATATTTAAGTCATAATATTGGAAAAAAAAGAACGCAAAGGTCTAAACTAAACCTAAACTAAACTAAACTAACTGTCTATTTATGTAACCTCTAAACATAACTAAGTAATGTCTACCGCGACAAGACCCCCATTATACCTTAAACACGTACTCATAAAATACTAGGAAATTAAATACTAAGCCCCACGAAAATAAAGGGACCAATAGCATAAGACATGAACCCTAGGGAGCAGCTTGATCACGTGCATGCACACGCAAGTCTACATTAATAAAAGAATATTGATCCCCAAGCAGAAGGGATGTAAGTACATGTGAAATAGTAATGTATGTAAAATGACATAATAAAGCACAGCATACATATCAAGATCAATAGAAGCAACAACCATAATTATGATTGTAACATAGGAAGGTTAAGAGATGAGGTCATTTAGACTGTCTTAGGGATATGTATTTGTAATATTTTAGTTCATTATTGGAGTATAATAGCATAAACAACATAAACCACCATGTAAGCGGTGTAACCAACAAAAACTACCATGTAAGCTCATGTAGTGTAATCTCGGCCCGATCAGCTAAGTCATCTCATACCTTATCGACTATGATACATAGACCTTACCGGAGGCAAAAAAGAATGAGTCATCTGAACCAACTGTATGATCCTTAAACTACGTCAGCAAACGTAATCTTAGGCATTCAGCATTTAGATTAATGCCTTCTCGATTAACCATTTATCTCCCTTATGCTCATGTGTTCATGGATTAGCTCGAAGACTCATAATTCATACCTTTTGAGGATTATAGTTCATAAATTTTGTTCATGTCATGAAGTTACAGCTCATGTATCATATCTTTGCATTCATGAGAAATATATATCACATCATAATATTATAGTCAAGGAAACATAAGATAGCATCATAAGGTTTATATTTGAAGAATTTCTTTATTTATCATCAAGGATTCATAACATAGATTTTTCAAGAATTCATCAAGAAAATATCAAGAAACTATTCAGAAGTTAAAAAAAATTGTTAAGAAATCATTAGACTTAGTTTTCTAGATAAAGACCGTTACTTTTATGATTTCATACCTGAAATCTTGCAAAACTCAAGGGAATATGATTCTTTTATGGAGGATTCTTGGGGTTTTATTAAAAAAAAAGAATGATTAAAAAATATAGCCCCAACTCATTCATGGAAGATATTCAATATAAAAAAAAAGCCTAAACAGAGGGGGATTTATTTTACATACTATGGGGGTTAGGAATCCCGCAATTTGCTGTAACAGAGGTTTCAACAAACCCAAAAATTAGGTCTGCCATAGTTAAGTTGTAGCGGTTTTTCACTAATCCTGTCACAAGCAGCGGACGTTATTTTGCGGCGGTTTGACCCCCCACAAATTGGTTCTTAGAATAGTGCTCTAAAGCTGATTAAGCCAATAATAGTTCAAACAACCATAAATTTAAAAGTGAGAATATTGCTGCCAGCAATTAAAAAAGATACATTATAAAAAATACTATCCAACTTTTAACATTATAAAAAGTAATATCCAACGAGTTACCTCATAAAAAGTAATATCCAACGAGTTACCTCATAAAAAGTAATATTCAACGAGTTACATTATTAAAAGTAATATCCTAATACAGTGGGGTTGTGTCCAAGTGCCCTTGTTTCATTCTTGTTTTTCTTTGTGATAAAGTAACCATAATTATGGTTGTTATCATCTCCTACTCCTCCAGAGGATACTCCATGACCATAAATCTCCCCTGGCTCTTCTTCACCATAGACATATAAGTTTGTGGTGATAAGTTCATTATCCTTTGATCTCTTTTTTTTTTCGCCACAAACCTTAGCAAAAACGTAAGCCCTTCTGAAGCAGCTAGATAGAAACGTTACCCCAATCTTAGCCACAAGTACTCCATGCCTGCAATTATACAATCTGGCTTGTCATTCGCTTATCGTTGACGTAAGGTATAGTTGAGATTGTTCATCATTCACTTATCGTTCATCACAAAAGTGGTCAAGTACTTTGGCTACAATTCTGTCCAGCTGGTCACCGTTTCAGCATTAATATTCTTTCTCTGATAACCATCCTTTATAATTTGCAAATATGTTTAAAATTGCTTCATCTCATTAGTATTGGCGTACTTCTCCATGCTGTTACTAAAGATAGACTAGAAATAAAATGTTTCAAGAGAATTTGGACACTTGATTAATTTGTGTGTGGGGTATTGCCAAAGACCAAAGTTATTCCTATATCGACTTTGGATGCATATTAAAGCCTTTCTGTTGTGCATGTTGGATTTGAAGTTCCCTACAACCAATC
This sequence comes from Solanum pennellii, assembly GCF_001406875.1. Taxonomy (NCBI): domain Eukaryota; kingdom Viridiplantae; phylum Streptophyta; class Magnoliopsida; order Solanales; family Solanaceae; genus Solanum; species Solanum pennellii. The sequence continues at coordinate 7,831,452 of NC_028637.1, read as the reverse complement.
AAAAGTTTGCAAAGCCTGTGCGTTTTCAAAATTCTCCTGTGTTTTTTCCTTGATGGAAAATCTGTCGACTACTCCAGTATGTGGCAATTACATATATAATCATTGGATCTTTACGTTGTTTCAAGCCACCAGCTCCACCTCGAAAACAAGGGTTGCCCTATATATATTAAGATGTTTCAAACTCAACAATTAGATTACCATAAAGAACACTGTCCCGCCCAGCTCAAACAATTGATGTTTTTCTCCCCTTTCCTAAAGAGTACATAAGAATGTTGGGATCAGGAGGGGCACGGATTCTCCTCTTCAGTTAAAACCTCATAACTGAGACAAATTCAAGATATAAACTTAATGGCTTTAACCTTAAGTTCTTAGAACTAGGCTTCTCATACTCCCAAAGTTATGTTGGTATCAGAAGGGGCACGAATTCTCCTCTTCAGTTAAAACCTCATAACTTAGACAAATTCAAGATTTACACTTAATGGCTTTAACCTTAAGCTCTTAGAACTAGGCTTCTCATACTCCAAAAGTTATGAATTGGAGTTAAATATATGTTCAACATAGTGGTTTTGCATAAATATATCTATGTACGATGCATGTGAATCGCACCGAGGGTACTATAAGAGATTTCATGACAAGAGATGCTTGCAGAATGTAAAAAAGATCTACAGAGTTAGCATACTCGGGATATCCGATGGGGAGTCGATGCTTCCATAGGCATACTCTGTCTTGCATGTAATCACAACCACTTCCCCAATCTGGAAGATCATATTAAGAAAAAGCTGAGCACTAACATTAACTCGATGTACAACCACCACAAGTAAAAGAGCATATTGTCCTCAATGCAACATCCCAAGCCTTAATAACAGAACAAGTGCCTATCTCAAATGAGAAAATTGTATCATCTTCACGGGTAGTATCTAATATAATTATACTAATCTCCAAAATTTCTAGAAACAATTCAAAGTTGAAAAAAAAACTCAGGGAAAGAGAATACACAAGTTTGGTGACTCATCTTCGATGTCTAAATTAGGGAGGATTGAGAGAAAGAGAGAGTAGGGGAAGTATGGATGCAGATGTAGGTATAAATCTCAAAATCAGAAATTGCAAAATGTTAGCAATAAACATTTGTGTTAGGATGAAGAAATCATCGATATTTTATGGCCAAATCATACCTTGGATGATGGATAATCTTTGTAGAGATCAATCAGTTTATTGAGAGCTGGGGTAAATTTTTTAACTTGGGAGGTGAACCACGACTTGGCGCTATTATTAAATGTTTTTGACATGTGCTATTGCATAGACAACGTCTCATGCACGCATCAAGCCACTAACCACTACCTTCAGTGCTCTATCGGCAACAAGGCAATGTCCAATAATTTGATAGACTATTTCCCTCACAACATTTCAAATTCTAGGACATCAAACAAAGTTGATTTCAACTATTCTTCTAATTATGTATTAAACGCTATCTATCTACATTTACAAGGAGGGCAAACTAATTTACCATTCTTAACTTAAACATTTAATTTGCAGATAATTGTAGTTGTTTCACCTTCAGCTAAGCCAATCACATCAGCAATGTACCCATGCTATCTCATTTCCTCAAGGTTCAGTACTTTGTTTTCTGTCGGTGAATATTTAATAAAAGTTATTAATTTGAAAACCTTATTAACTTTATTTGATGACTTGAGCAGTTTCTCAGAGAACATAGCCGAGATGTTTCCAACAATTTCTCTAAACTTCGCTGGTGATGCATCCATGAATTTTACACCAACAGACTATCTCGAGGATATGGGTTTTGTTGTAAGTATTTGTTTCGATCTTCATTTGTAATTTAAAATCTTCAACAATAAAATTCATATGTTTTGTTTATGAAATACAAAGATAAGTTACACTATTATGTGTTTGACAGGATGGTGCTGCTAAGTGGTGCATTCGCTTTATAACAAGTGATTTACGCCTATCAATTCTAGGAGGTTAGTCTTTCAAAATTACATGTTGATATTACATTTTAATATCCTGATCGTAGAATGCTGAAAATAAGGCCTTATGTAATTGAATCATACTTTAATTGTCATTCGTACATTTCTCTCCCTTGTTACACAGATGTTGCGCTTAAAGATAGGATCATTTTATATGATTTGGCTCGACAAAGAATTGGTTGGGCAAATTATAATTGTAAGTAGCATTTTCATGATTTGATTTGTGATTTTGTTAAATAGATTTGATGTTATTGATGACTTACAAAATGTTTTTATTTGATGTAGGTTCATTACCTGTGAACCTATCTATAACCTCTGGCACATATGATGTTACTCAGGCTAGCACCATCTATCATATGCTAGAGATAATTTTATTCATCGTCTACCTATTTGGAGCCAATGATTAATTTCATGTTTGTGTAGCTTTCCTTTAGATTTCTCTTGTATTGTTGACTCCACCATATAATCAAAAATAATAATACTATTATTGAATAATAGGGGGAACATGTAAGAGGAAAAATAATGTAAAAAGAAAAGTTCACCTTTGATATGGGCTTATGTATTTTCAACTAACGTAAATTTTTTCATAAAGTTTAGTAAATATCTATGCGAAAACAGATTAACTTTTTAATTTTATGAAAATTAAGAAAACAATTCTGGAAAATATTAAAACCTTTTACTTGAAAATCAAAACATGGATAAGAAATAAAGTTAAATTCCTAATAAGGTTGAGATACTTATTAAAAATCCACAAAACACGGTTTCAATGGATTTAAATCATTTTTGTTTAATTTCATAAATTCTTATTTTTACATAATCTTATTATCTTATGAACAAAACTTTTGTCGCTTATCCGCGAATTTCATTTCAATATAAATTGAATTGAATACTTTAAGGTGACTAGATATTTCAACCACCACAACAATTCCAAATTACTTAGCGTCTAATATTGTTTTTTCTTGTTTTAATTGGAAACCTATGGATCTTAATACTCTTCTGAAAAGGTGGCTAGATAATAATAAGTAACCTTATGTTGTAGTTTTCTTTGCTAGTTAATGATAATTTTAACTTCTTAACAATGAAAATAATCTCACGTTGTGATGAGTGAAGAGAAATATTAATATTCAGTAAAATAAATTCATATATACCCTTTTTGTTGTACTTTCAGTTCAATAATACGTCTTCCATATTATTTTGGCACAAATTTCTCTTAAATTTAACGAGAGACAGGTGAAAAGCTAAAAATCAAATTATTCATTCATAACTTCAAGTTTAATTATTTTCAGAAGAAATAACGAGTTGGAAGCTTCATACAAACACATGTTTCGGCTTTGTCGAAAGGTACGTTAAAGCTATTATTTATCTTCTAGCATGATCATAAAGATCTAAGCTTTTTATAGTTGTTCTATTGACATTATTTAATTTGCAGCATTGTACTCCTTTGTTGGCTACCTCCAAATGATATAACGTCAACTCTGTTACACTCAACTCTGTTATTAGCAGACTAGAAAACATGGTATGATTAAATTTTGATCAATTATGATTATTTGTTATTTTCTTGATATTTTATCGTCTATCTTCTAGAAGCTTGTTTTGGCCTCAACAAACACATACACTAGGATACATATTTATTGTTATATTGTACCTACCCTTTTAGATCTATGGGTTGGCCGGTCCGGATCATTTACAAGAGTGTAGAGAATCTATACTCGAGCATTCCACTAGGCCTTGGACAAGATAGGTGAGAAATCACTCAAGGCTGGGTAGACTGTGCCTATGATCATGGTAGACCAAGTCTACAGGCAGAGTAGCCCGTGTCTAGGTTAGGTAGGTTGTACCTACGGGGTAGCACATGTGTATTCTACCACAGAGCTTTAGATTTGCATTCACTATAACAAAAATAACTTTTAGAGGTAATAAATAGACACATTAATAAAGTGTGCTAAAGTCTTACGGCATAGTTAAGTGACATTAGATCCATGGTCGCTAATTCCTTTAGGGACACATACAAAGAGTGTCAATTGTCGCAAAAAAATACATATTTAGCATCAATTGCTAATTAATTGCCGCTAAAGTTCATTTTTTATGTAGTGATTAACTCTTGGAAGATGTACATTCAGATAACAAATCGTCATAAGGATCCAGGTAAGAGGGCTAATATGGGTATATACCGATTGTTACTCTCGTTAAGACCTAAAGGCATTATGTTTTTTTCGTACCTAGCAGGCTTATGGGGGTAATGTTAGGTAATTGCTTTTCATGTGCTTATAATTTATTGTTATAGGGAGATTGCAAATTTTACTTGCATTTCATCCCTCTCCTTCTCGTTCAATACTTTTACATTAGTGTCAACTTCCAACATATCTTACATGCTCTATACATTATTTTGTACTGACACCCCTTGTCGGGGGGGGCAATGCATTCAGACCTACAGGTTTTGGGCGGCACCCAAATAAACTTATCAAGTAGCACAACCGACCATCAAGCTTAATTGTTCGCCATGTTTTTTGTTAAATTTGATAAAAATTATTTTTATTTTCAAAATAAAAAAAAATATTTTTTAAATTAAAGTTGTGTTTAGCAATGAATACAAATTGGGGTTATTTTAAAATTTGGGTGAGTAATTATGGGGAAAAAACAGAAGTGAAAACAACTTTTTGTTGTTCTTAAAATTCTTGAATTCAACTTAAAGTTGAATTTCAAAGTTTTGTGGCAAAATGTATTTTTTGGAGTTCAACTCTAAAAAAAAAAATAGAAAACATTTTATAGAGAAATGCTCCTAAAAAAGAAATAAGACTATGAGATTATTTATCAAAATAAAGATATATGACATAAAGAAGAAAACAATAAGCTTTCTGAATTGGTTAATGCCTTGTTGCAAGTTATATAGAAACAAAATGAAAGGAAACAATAAGCTTTCTTATTTGGATAATGCCAAGTTGCAAGTTACATTGAAACAGAAATTAAATTCCAAATATATTATTTCTTTCTATTTCACGCTCTGAAATTTTAATTCTTCAATTTATGTTTTCAGTAGTTTCTGTAATTCGACCTTAAGGAGGCCGATGTCCACATTCACACCATTCACCATCACAATAATAGGGAGGTACATCGCCACAAAGATGTTTACAATCTGCGTCTGTCTTGCAACAACACCTGGGAATGTCTTTTACTTCTACCTTTGGCAAGACACCTATCAAATTAAATGTTAGAATCTATAACTAATAGAAAAACACATTTCATATTTCAGCACAGGAAGCTTTTCAAAATGAATTTAGAAAATATTAGAGAGAAGCGTATGATACTCTATTACTAATAGATCAAATCAAGTAAAAGACTTACATATCCCTATCATCATAAACAATGAGGAAAAGAGCTCACACTTTGAAAGTCATATCTTAATTATTTTTGTATGCTTGTTTTATTTTCTTTTTGTCCTATTTATAGTATATTTAGTTGAC
>NC_028637.1:7738940-7825506 GCF_001406875.1 Solanum pennellii | reverse complement strand
TCTATATATATATATATATATATATATATATATATATATATATATATATATTGTGAATCTTGTAATATAACAATTTTGTTTTTATCCTATTTTCCTTCTGTCAAACAAATTTAATAAAGTCAAACTAGCATTACATGAAAGAGAAAAAATGTTATTATGTAATTTTTCCTTTGACTAATATGATGGAATTACAAAATATATTTAGACATAAAAATTAATGTTTTCAATGTAATAAATTATTCATCTAAAGAATAATGTATCGCACGATCAAATAGAGGCTAAATAATTTAAAGTTTATCACTTGTGAATATTATTTTTTAAATAAAATTTTATTCGGTCTCGAACTAATAATTTTCATGTTAGTTCAACTTCAAAAAAATGAAAATTTTTAATCATCAAATCGCCCGTTTTAAAAAAACGTTATATTTTATTAAGTAAAGATAATTAATATAGAATACAAATATCATTCTAATGAGAGACATCAATCAAAAGAAAGGTATAGGACATCAAGAAGGAAGCAATAAGAATTCCTATTTAATTTATGCCTTATTGTAAGTAACTTTAAAATAAGAGTTTAATTCCAACAATATATTTTGAAAGGAAGAAACAAAGTGTCCCAACTTTTAATATTTTTTTTATTTCATCCCATGAAAATTAAATATTTCAATTAATGTTTTAACTAGTTTATATAATTTGACCTTGAGGAGGTTGTTTGCCACATTCACACCATACATCATCATAATAATAGGATGGGATATCACCACAAAGGTATTTAGAAATGGGTGTCAATTGTGCAATAATATATGGAAGTATAGAAAGAACATTCACAAATAATTGGTGTCAGTTTCTTATTATTCATATAATAAGATGTACACAATTAATTGGCCAAGTATTTACACGTAACAACTCTCCATGTCATTTGTATGAAAATGACTTCATTTCATCGTTACGGCTTACGAGCATTCCTATATCGATCCAATTCGTTTATGACCGTCTTAACCCCTAGCCCACTACTTGGAGCCTCATATATTTTTTTGGGCCCCCATTTTTTTTAAAAAAGAAATTAGCTATCTAGTCATAATACTTAACATAATTTGTCAAAATAAAAACACTTTAAAATATTTATTTAAAATATCAAAATGACAATATTTTCAAAAATAATTTGTATTTAGATTTATTATTTAAAATTAATTTTATCTATTGAAAAAGTCCATCATTGGACAAATTCTAACCAATAACCTATTAAAATTAAAATTAAAAATACAAAAAGTACACATTAATACTCTTTCAAGATCTTACACGTTTCCCACCTTTCACGTTTCTTAGTTAAAGATTTTATTTTTTTCACCTTTCACGTTATCAACTTCTAATTCTTCACGTTTTTCTGCTCAATTAGAAGCAAACAAATCATTGAAGCTCTGATAGATTATTCAACAAAATCTCTATTTTGATTCAAGGAATTTCTTGGATGGGAAACAAGATCTCTATACTAATTCAAGAAATTTCTCGAAGGTAATTTCGTTCATTTATGCAGATTATTTTGATTTATTTTTAAAATCACATATTTTCGTCTATATTTTAGATTGTATACAATTTCCATCAGTTTTCTCGATTTTTATGCGAGTAGTTTGTTTAGATATTCATCTGATATTTATGTAGTTTGAATTTTTAGTCGTTTAATATCATCTTCCCAGTTCTATCTATGAGAGTAGATCTCAGGATGAACCTGTCTTTGTTTTTGACATTGTTTGTCTCATCCATTTTGTTTCTTTTCGTTTTGCACGCTATTTTTGGGCTTGGATATCTTGGCCTTGTTGCTCGCGTGGTGAGAAAGAGGTATAAAATCCTGATAATCGTGCAAAATTGTATTCTAAATTTTTGGAACACTTTGTAAGATGATGTAAAATAGTTGTGGCAACCTGTGTACTTTATAGTCACTGTGGCAACCTTGCTGTAGTAAGGGAAAATACATTTGGCTGGAGGAATTCTGGTTGGTGTTCTAAAGTTATGAAGTTATAATTTTATCACTGTAAAAACTATTTTTCTCAAGTCACACCGTTGAACTTTTTTTTTCTTTTATAAATAGTATATGTGCCCGCGTGTTACGCAACTAATTCATAAATACAATCATGAATAGTGGTTGATAATACTTTTAAATTTTAAATTGTTATATAATGATATTATAAAGTTTATTCGAGAGAAGATTAACATTTACCCCTGAAATATCTGTGAAAATAAATCAGAATATTGTCTAAATTTGACAATAATAATTATATATTAACATATTTAATTAATTTGTTTGTTTGTTCTAAAAACAAACAAAACTCATCTCTAAATAGTATTTAGCGTGCAATATATTTAATTTTTGAAAAGCCCAATAAAACAACTAAAAATAAATGGCAAAAGTTGTAGACTATACATCACAATATTTTAGCATATATCTATAATATATAAGGTCTTAGACTAAACAACTTATATATAGAAGATTAACGATCAACTATTTGAAAGACTATTTTTAAGCATTAAAGAATTGTAAGATATACTAACTGTCACTTGAATAAAAACTACACTAAGTAATAAACGTTATGGGTATATGAAATGATAAAACTCTAAAATCATAATATAATTCAATTGAGAACTTTAAGAACAATAAATGTAAGAAAAACTTTTTAAAAACTGTATGTTAGTATCTTCTTATCTTAAATAATCAATGCAATAAAGAAATGACCTGTGAATATATATGGTACGTCCTATTTTGTATAACTTCAAATATTAATCTTCATTGCTTATTATTGATGAGTTCATTTCCGATAGGCAAATTTTATCGAGTGCAGTAGAAAAAACTACAATGGAAATAAATAATATTAATAATTACAATGGAGTAATAAAATAATAGCAAGTACATGTCAAAGATTCATATCCATAATTGAAATACAAAACCAAGAATCTCTGTATCAACTCCCTTTTTCATTGGAACACCTTTTACCTTTTTTTGTGTGTGTGTTTTTATTCAAAACATATTTAAAAAAAAGGAATATCGATCGCTTTCAACTTCTATATATATAAAAGCAAAATCTAGAAAAAAATCACCATAAAAAGACATAAAAAATTTACTCAATTAAATAAGAAGTCAAAGTGAAATTTATAAATAGAAATTGCATATTCTATTGAATTAGAAGATGGTTACAAACTAAAAAAGAATTGAAATTGCAATACTTACTTTATACTTGTGTATAAACTTCAAGTACGGAATCTCTTTTTCTAAAATATGTCAAATAAGTCAATAATTTAGCCTTTGATGAATTCCAATCCTACAAATCCTCCTTATGTTCTTTGTTGCGTGAAACAATCTAGATATTGTATGCTTATTTTTTTTAATTGAAAATTTAAAGATGTCAAAATAACATAGAATCCTAAAAATATTAAAATTAGTCCCAGTAAAAATCAACAAATATTACAAATGCTAAATATGATGAAGATAACCTATGAAGAACAAAATAAATAAAATCATACTATATTTATTGCACAAACAATTTTATAAAACCAAAAACACTTCTTGAGCAATACTTGCTACAACTATATTAACCAATGCTCGCATGTTTACTCACAATCGAATGCTTTCATTGCATCAGATGAACCAATAATATAAGAAATAAATTACAATAAAATTAACTACAACCTACATCTATTATGATCATATGTAGGACGACTTTCACAACACAGTGCTTAAATTTCTTGCACAATGTTCAAATTCATTATTTTGAATTACAAAAAATAAGCAGTGAAATGCATACATTCAAACAAACATCAAAATTTTAATATCTGAGTAACACATAATTATCAGCAATTAAAATTACATAAACTAAAAAGTTGATAATACGAGAGAAAAATATAATGCTTACCTTTTGGAGACGCGCTGGAAGTGATTGTCCATTGCGGTGATAACATCCATTTGGATTTATTCAAACCATTATGTAAAAAAAAATTGTGATTTGTTAAAAACATTTCTCTTCCAAGTTTAAGTATGTGAACTAAATTGAAATTCAAGTGTTCAAGTGTTAGAAATATTGGGATTTAGCAAGTGTGAATGGGAAAAGAAAAGAAAGAATATGAAAAGTGAGGGACTACTTTGAAGGGAAAATGAAAAGTCATTTGCAAAGTGCAAATGAAAAGTCATTTCTCCCATATCGACAAAAGAAAGGGAAATTGTTGTCCTTATATAAGGAAACACTTCCATTACTTCTTAAAGAGCTAAGAAGAAGATGCTCTCTCGCGTCGTCGTCGCTCGGCCTCGGTGCGATTGATTGATAAATTTTTTGGACAAAATTTATTTAATCAGTTTTTTGTTAAATCATATATATCCTATTAATATTATCTCTTATAAATTTGCGGGTAACGGTAACATTTCGAAAAGTTGTTACTCTTTCCGAAAAGTCGTTACTTTCTGAAAAGTCGTTATTTTCCTAACAGACACAATTTTCCGAAAAGTTGTTTTTTTCCAAAAGACACAACTTTCTGGATAAAACGGGTCTGAACAGATTTCACTGAACAGACACGTTCCTTGTGAAAATGGCTGTAAAAGGAAGTCAATTTTTGATTTTTCAAACACTGAAAAAATTTTCTTTCTCTGCATTTATTTTTCTCTCAAATAAAATCAAAGTGTCGTTCAACTGAGTCTGTGTGACTTGTTGCTGTTCTGAAGTTCGTTGAAGTTAAAGAAGTTTGAGGTACCGCTATTTCTTTAACAGGTTTAATCCGTTTTATCTTGGGAGAAATTAATCCATAACCTTGGGTACAGTGAGGGGATTGAATTTCTTAAGGACACACAGTAGTTTCTGTGGACTCGGATTAATTCTTATATTTTATGTATTTTCTGCCTCATCTTATTTCTGTTTCTGTTCATTGGTTAATCTTATAAATACATGTTACTATAAGAATAACAATCTTAAGAAATTTATCAGTTTCTGTATTTGAGGTTTCTGGAGATTAAAACCTTTATGGTTTTCTACTCTGCTTGAATTTTTAAAATTCATTCGATTAACGATTAAAAGAACATAAAAACTTTATCGTTAAATCAGAAACAGTTTGTGTAAAGATTTGTTCTTTACTGTTAGTATTTCAAATACTTAACTTATATGCCATTTGTGACAGAAAAAAATGACTAATTCAAGTCAAACAAATGTTGGAACAGTAAGTGCTGCAACAACAACAGTTGCACATAATCGTTCAAATGCTGCCTTAGCGCCGGCTGAGAAACCTGCAAAGTTTTCTTGAGTCGACTTTAAGATATGACAGTAAAAGTTGTTCTTCTATCTCACTACGTTGAGTCTGCAAAAGTTCATTAATGAGGATATTCCTGTTATGTCAGATGAAACTCCGGCTAATGAACGATTCTTGATAACAGAAGCATGGACACACTCAGATTTTTTGTGTAAAAATTATATTTTGAGTGGTCTGCAAGATAATCTGTACAAGGTGTACAACAATGCCAAAACCTCAAAAGAACTCTGGGATGCTTTAGCAAAGAAGTACACAACAGAAGATGCTGGAATGAAGAAATTCATTGTGGCAAAATTTATGGAATAAAAGATGATAGACAGTACGACTGTCATCACCCAAGTTCAAGAATTGCAGGTCATAATCTATGATCTCCTTGCTGAAGCTATAATAAATTTATTTAATGCCTATGTTAGAAATATTAAGTTTTCCCTTAATACTCACATAACCTTTAATGTAGGATTGATTGTGAATGATGCTTTTCAAGTGGCTGGAATTACTTAAAAGTTACCTCCATTGTGGAAGAACTTTAAAAACTACTTGAAACACAAACGCAAGGAGATGACTGTTGAAGATCTCATAGTAAGGTTGAGAATGGAAGAGGATAATAAGGCTGCATAAAAGAGGTCACGTGGTAATTCAGCAATATCTGGAATAAATTTTGTTGAAGAAGATCCCACAAAAATTAAAGAAAAGAAAGAAAACATCTGGTATAAAAAGCAATCTTCCTAAGAAGAAATTCAATGGAAACTGCTTCAACTGTGGTAAACATGGTCATAGGGCTACTGAACGCCGGGGTCCTAAGAAGGACAAGAAAAAGAAGGATCAAGCAAACTTGGCTGAATCCAAAGGAGAAATGCACGATCTCTGTGCAATACTTTTAGAATGTAACTTGGTTGGAAATCCAAGAGAATGGTGGATAGATTCTGGTGCCTCATGCCATGTTTGTGCCAGCAAAGAATTATTTTTCATCATATACTCCAGCACTTACAGATGAAAAATTATTTATGGCAAACTCCGCTGTTGCAAAGGTGGAAGGAACTGACAAAGTCATATTAAAGATGATATCAGGCAAGGTGGTGACTTTGAATAGGGTCTCATATGTTCCAGAATTGAGAAAAAATTTAGTTTCAATTCAAGTTCTGACCAAGAATGGATTTAAATGTGTATTTGTTTCTGATAAAGTAGTAATAAGCAAAAATGATATGTATGTAGGAAAATGCTACCTTAGTGATGGCCTTTTCAAACTCAATGTAATTGCAGTTGATATGAATAAAGATTTTGCTTCTTCTTACTTGCTTGAGTCTAAATGTTTATGGCATGAACGTTTGGGACACGTTAATAACAAAACCTTGCGAAAACTGATTAACTTAAATATTTTGTCAAAATTTGAGTGCAATAAATCAAAATGTCAAATTTGTGTTGAATCTAAGTATGGTAAGCATTCTTATAAATCTGTTGAAAGGAATTCAAATTCTTTAGAATTGATTCACACTGATATTTGTGACACGAAGTCAACACCATCACGTGGTGGGAAAAAGTATTTCATAACTTTTATTGACGATTGTACTAGATATTGTTATGTCTATTTGCTAAATAGTAAGGATGAAGCAATAGATGCATTTAGGCAATATAAAACTGAAGTTGAAAATCAGTTAGATAAAAAGATCAAAATGATCAGAAGTGATAGAGGTGGAGAATATGAATCTCCATTTGCAGAAATATGTTTAGAAAATGGAATAATCCATCAAACTACTGCTCCCTACACTCCTCAGTCTAATGGAATTGCAGAAAGGAAAACCCGAACTTTAAAAGAAATAATGAATGCATTACTTATAAGTTCAGGTTTACCACAGAACTTGTAGGGGGAAGCTATCCTACAGCAAATCAAATACTTAATAGAGTGCCTCACTCAAACACAAATGTAATTCCATATGAGAAATGGAAAGGTAGAAAACCCAATTTGAAATATTTCAAAGTGTGGGGGTGTCTAGCCAAAGTCCAAGTTCCTATACCTAAGAGGGTAAAAATAGGACCTAAGACTGTGGATTGTGTATTCATTGGATATGCCACAAACAGTAAGGCATGTCGATTTTTGGTTCATAAGTCCGAACATCTGGATATTCATGATAATACGGTAATGGAATCAGATAGTGCTGAATTTTTTGAACATATCTATCTGTATAAAACTAGACTTGAGTTATCTAGTGGGAGATCTAAACAACCTAGAGAAGAACCAAAGAGAATGAACAAAATGAAGAAAGTCCAAGACGCAGTAAACGTCAAAAGACATCTACTTCATTTGGATCAGATTTTGTAACATTTCTTCTTGAAAGTGAGCCTCAAACATTCAAGGAAGCAATGTTGTCTAGCGACTCAACCTCTTGGAAGGAGGCTGTTAATAGTGAAATTGAATCAATCTTATGCAATCATACTTGGGAGTTGGTTGATCTTCCTCCAGGGAACAAACACTTGGGTTCAAAATGGATCTTTAAAAGGAAGATGAAAGATGATGGAACTATTGAACAATATAAAGCAAGACTTGTTGTCAAAGGTTTTAGACAAAAAGAAGGTCTTGATTATTTTGACTCATACTCGCCAGTGACTAGGATTACATCAATTCGTATGTTAAGTGCACTAGCTGCAGTATACGGTCTTGAAATTCATCAAATGGATGTGAAAACAGCCTTCTTAAATGGAGAGCTTGAAGAGAAAATTTACATAGAACAGCCTGAGGGTTTTGTAGTTCCTGGTAAAGAAAAGAAAGTGTGCAAACTTATTAAGTCAATTTATGGACTAAAACAAGCACTAAAACAATGGCATGCAAAGTTTGATCAAACCATGTTGTCAAATGGATTTAAGATCAATGAATGTGATAAATGTATTTATATTAAAGATACTCCAAATCAGGAAGTTATTTTATGCCTATATGTAGATGACATGCTTATAATGAGCAAAGACATTGCTAATATAAAAGCTACAAAGTGTATGCTCGCTAGTAAGTTTGATATGAAAGATTTAGGATTTGCTGATGTGATATTAGAAATTAAATTCTTAAAAGTCATAACTGTCTAGCATTGTCTCAAACTCATTATATTCAAAAGATACTTGAAAAATTCAAATTTTTGAATTTTAAAAGGNATGAAAAATTCAAATTTTTTAATTTTAAAAGGGCAAAAAAAAGACTCCAATTGATGTAAATCTTCATCTTGCAAAGAATAAAGGCGAAAGTCAGTCTCAATTNATGCAAAGAATAAAGGTGAAAGTCAGTCTCAATTTGACTATGCTAGCGTGTTGGGAAGCTTAATGTATGTCATGAATTGTACACGACCAGATATAGCTTGCGCTATCAGTAAACTGAGTGATACACAAGTAATCCTAATCAAAATCATTGGTTGTTAATGAAGAGAGTTTTGGGATTTTTAGATGACACTCAAAACTATGCTTTACATTACAACAAATATCCAGCCGTTCTTGAAGGATATAGTGATGCAAATTGGATTACTTGATCAACTGAAACAAAATCCACAAGTGGATATGTTTTTACTATTGGTGGAGGAGCAATATCTTGGAAATCATCCAAACAAACATGTATAGCTCGCTCTACAATGGAGTCTGAATTCATTGCTTTAGACAAGGCAGGTGAAGAAGCCGAATGGCTCCGGAATTTCTTAGAAGATTTTCCATTTTGGCCCAAACCAATAGCCTCTATATGCATACATTGTGATAGTCAAGTTGCAATAGGAAGGGCTGGAAGCATTGTGTATAACGGCAAGTCTCATCACATAAGACGAAGACATAACTCTGTGAGACAACTACTCTCTAGTGGAATTATCACAATTGACTATGTGAAGTCAAAATATAATGTGTCGGATCCACTTACAAAAGACCTAAATAGAGAGGGAGTTGAGAAATCGATGGGAATGGGACTATGGCCGAGAACAAGTCATCGTGGCAGTAACTTTACCTAGAAGACTGGAGATCCCAAGATCTAGGTTCAAGGATATAAAACAAAGTCATTGATGACGGTTCAACATTTTCAAAGAAAAAAAAATTATTATTATTTTATGGTCCATTCTAATGATGAGACAATGTTTAGTAACCAGGATAAAGAAATAAGGACTTTTTAATGGTTTCTAAGTTTGATACAGGGAATATCAAATGGTGTATGTATGGGATAACACATTTAGAAATCACCTATGTAAATGTGAAGTGTAAGCCGTTTCAAGGAGAATTCGGTAAGGCCAGTTCTTTAAGCACTTACTATCCAAGATGTGTTCATGGCTGAAACAAACAAAAAAATGAGAACTAAGAACAGTTCAAGGGTTGATTGTGTGACATATGTTGTCTAGGTATACATCAAAGCTCGACGGTTCAAAGATATCAAATCTATCGATTGACCCAGTATATCCGATGTATGTTCACTACGGAAAGTTTGAAGGGAAACCTACTTATTCAGATACGATTAACTTTTACCTACAAGACACATAAGTTTTTTCATGCATATGTTTTAACAATAGCCTTCCCATTCATGTGGGAGATTGTTGGGATTTAGCAAGTGTGAATGGGAAAAGAAAAGAGAGAGTATGAAAAGTGAGGGAACTACTTTGGAGGGAAAATTAAAAGTCATTTGCAAAGTGCAAATGAAAATTCATTTCTCTCATATCGGCAAAAGAAAGGGAAATTGTTGTCCTTATATAAGGAAACACTTCCATTAATTCTTAAAGATCTAAGAAGAAGATGCCCCCTCGCGTCGTCGTCGCTCGGCCTCGGCTTCGGCTTCGGATTGATTGATAAATTTTTTGGACAAAATTTATTTAATCAGTTTTTTGTTAAATCAAATAAATTCTGTTAATATTATCTCTTATAAATTTGCGGGTAACGATAACATTCTGAAAAGTTGTTACTCCTTTCGAAAAGTCGTTACTTTCCAAAAAGTCGTTATTTTCGTAACAGACACAATTTTCCAAAAATTTGTTATTTTTTCCAAATGACACAACTTTCTGGATAAAACGGGTCTGAACAGATTTCACTAAACAAACACGTTCCTTGCTGAAAATGGCTATAAAAGGAAGTCAATTTTTGATTTTTCAAATACCGATTTTTTTTTTCTCTGCATTTATTTTTCTCTCAAATAAAATCAAAGTGTCGATCAACTGAGTCTGTATGACTTGTTGCTGTTCTTAAGTTCGTTGAAGTTAAAGAAGTTTGAGGTACCGCTATTTCTTTAACAGGTTTAATCCGTTTTATCTTGGGTGAAATTAATCCATAACCTTGGGTACAGTGAGGGGATTAAATTTCTTAAGGACACACAGTAGTTTCTGTGGACTCGGATTAATTCTTATATTTTATGTATTTTCTGCTCTTATTTCTGTTTCTGTTCATTGGTTAACCTTATAAATACAGGTTCTATAAGAATAACAAGAAATTACATTTTTTATTAGATTTTTTAAAATTACAAATATGAAAGTGATTAATAGAAAATAGATTTTTGCTTACCACCTCAATTGAAAAGAAAGGCACGAACGAAATTGAGAATTTATTTATCAATGTCAAAAATATTGGTTGAACAATCACTTTAGTGCAATGAACATACAATGATCCCAGAATAATTAGAAGAACACCTTGATCATCTAAGTTTAATTGTTTAATTTTATCAAAGAACACATTTTAATATTGAGAGCGAAAAAAATTCAAAATTCAGATCGCTTCATGTTACTATATCATGGTATATTTTATGAAGATCTAAGAGGGAGAATAGTATTCATACCAACCAACATGACTATAATACAACAAAAGCTAAACATAAAGAACATTGATGATAAAAACATATTTCTTATCTTAAGCAAAAGTTAAAAAACTCCTTTCAATTATAAGGAGAAACTATGAACTTATCTTAGAAGAAACATGTTGTCTACGTCTCTTTCTATATATTATTCTAAGCTAAGAGATCTTCTCTTCATTATCTAATCATAAAATATATAAAATATAATAATTCAAACACTAAATCATCCAAAAGAAATACAAATAGAAACATAGCCATGAAGTAAATATACATAATGGAATTCTATTGCTTCAAATAACTGCAAGAAATTTAAATTTTGAAAAACCGTAACTGTTAATTTTTGATTGTGTAACTGCAGTAGAATTAATTGGCTCTAATAAATAGGTCAAATAATTTATTATTATTTATTTAATTTTTTGTGTAACTACCGTGTGATTGATTGGGTCTAATAAATGCGTCTAATTTTAATTATTGCATGTGTTTATATTTAATCAATTTAATTATTGATTATATAAAATTAGTTAAATTTTAAAATTCTGTGTTGTTGATATGTGTGTTTTTAATTCTAATTATTGATATGTGCCCATATTTATTTATAAAAAAATTCAGATTTTTAATTTATAAAAAATATAAAATTAAAGAACTGTAAATAATAGGAAGATATTTTTATTTTTAAATTTTAAAAATAATATCAAGTTATTTCATTTTTATATTTTATAAATAATAGATAGTTAATATTTTATTTTAAATTTTAAAAATAAATTTAATAATTAATAACTTCTGATTCTGATTTTTGTGGTGCTGACACGTAGGCGTTATCGCCTCTTCTATTCCTTTCAACCGATTTATAAGAATGCTCAATATAGTTAGATTCCACAAAAACTTGATATTTTTATTTATTGCACTCAAAGTTATGCAAAACTTCTAAGTTGATCAGTTTTCCTTACAAGGTTCTGTAATTGTCACGCCCCAAGTGTTCATGTCACAAACATTGACTCAAGCAAGTGATAACAAATAAAAACATTGAGTTTGAAAAGCTCTTCGCGAGGTAGCTTTTTACTCACTAATATTTTGTTCCTATTTCTTACAATTTTGTGTGATACAAACATTGTTTAGATTGTCAAATATCCTTTTCAAAAGGACATTTTCATAACTTTCAATATGATTGTTATAGAACTACCCATTAACAAAGTTTAATCGAGTTCAATAAAGACAATATAGTCCAAATGTAATTTTTACAAAAATATTACAAATGACTATTCACCAATATTCATGTCTATGCAAATACTTTTACTATAATAGACATATCTTTTTATGAAAAATCACAACATTTAAATATTTTTTCCATAAAAGAACACAAATATTTTGAACAAGTATATATATAATTTGGATGTTTCATACTAGTCACAGTATATACTAGTAATAGAGAAACTCAACAAACACAATTCAAAATATACTGCAAGAATTTTATGGGTTCGAAAATAGTTTTTCCACATATTTTAATGTTGGAAACATTATTCTACGAAAGAATTATAGTGCTGCAATTCTCTTTGACAATGTTTACACAATGCCAAAGTTCATTCCATAGAGACAGAAAATCACAAATTCTAAGTCACTGGCATTTTTTCTCTATCATACATAGATATACCACTTAGTATTTTAAATACTAACAATAAGGACAAAAAAATTGTACAATTTATTTTTATATTGCATTGAAGTTATTAGAAAATCAAAAGTACAACACTGACTTATTATGTGAAGTTTTCATATTCTTCAAACCAATTACATAGTCCAATTTATCCAGAGTATAAAATCACAAAAATTTTTAGTCTACAAAAATCAGACACACTAACATTTCTCATGGAGTACAAAACTACAAAAGTCTTTTTTTTTCTCCAAACAGAATAACACATATTCTTTATCACGTAGAAATGTTTTTCTTATCAAATAATCTTCCAACTATAACATTTTAACATACTATTTTATCAAACAAAAATATGCATCTCCCATTTTCACAAACTAAAGAATTTAAAAAGCAACAATATTTACGAAACAAATTCATTCCACAACATATGGTTTGAAGATCTTATTTCCAAAGATACACATAATAAAAAAAATAAAAAATCAAAGATGATAACTCTTAGAAACTATGTTCCTCTTTAGATAATTTAATAAGAAGGTTACCTGGTAATCTTTAAACGAAATACCATAAAAATTTTCTGTTACATTCTCACTTCGACCTTGCTAAACAAAGCAACGAATTATGGAGAAATAATGCATTTATCTTCTACTTCTACGATCAGATTCTCTCAATCAGTAAAATACAAAAATAGTAACAGTATATTAACTTCCTTAAGATTGTTGTTCATCTTGTGTTCCAAATTAACTTAGAACAAGACTTTGAACATCTTTGTAAGACAACAAAGTTTAAGAACATTTTCACAACTAGAAAATTAAAACTAGAAGCGAAACTAGAATCAGAAATAGATTTTAAAAAAATTATCCGAAATATTTTTCTTAAAGAAGAATTGTTGTTAATATGTTTCTAGAGAATCTTACTGATTCCAACAAACTTTGCAGAAACACGAAGTTACCAAGTTTAATAGACCAGTGAAGAACAAAAGAATTGAAGAACTGAAATTAATTCACAAATCTAAAATTTGTATAACACTTACCAGAATCTGGAAAATTTTTAATAGGAAAAAGATCAAGTCCACTAAACTCACAATATTCCCTTAAGGAAATTATTCCCCTCTAGTATCCGAGGTTTGATTTGGAATATGACCTCCCAGGGTAAAATGATCTCAATCACCAGAGTATAGATACCAAAAACTCTGATGTCAGCGAACCACTAAACGACAGTAAAGTACACTTAGAATACTAGATTTAGTAGTTGAAGAAGATTTCCATGAATTCTATATTAAAATGAGAGGAAATCCCTTTTATACAAAACAAAGGGTAGTGCGAAAAGGTTCTTATTGTGCCTTACCGGAAAGGTCACAAACCTTTGGAAAAGTCACAATCTTTCAGAAAGGTCGTCATCTTTCATAAAAGTCATAATTTTTCATAAAACTCGCAACATTTCATAAAAGTCACAATTCTTCATAAAAGTCGTAACTCTTCATTTTTTATTCACACCTTTTTAAAACCCAAAAACTTAATCCTAGTCTAGATCTTTGATTGATAATTTAAAGAGATTGATTAAAGTGGATAATTAGTCTAATGCATGCAATTTAGGTTTGATGTCTATGATTTTCTTGAAAGGGATATTATGGATGAGATGACTTCGCCCAAATCTGCTTGAATAAAGATTAACTCTTTATGGTATTCGATCCTGACTCTTAGTTGGATATTTTTATTTTCAATTATTACTTATTCTCATGATTATTTTCAAGGATTGTTTGATTGTTATCACCATACGAAGTATGCTAACATGTAATTTCAACTTATTGAATAGTTAACTATTTTAAATTTGCTACAGGTTTTGTTAGTGAAACCTCATTCTCTATATAAATTTACAGAACAAGACAATACAAATGATGTTTGAGACTAGCATTGAAAGGAGGTTATGCTTGGATTCATTGTATTTGAAAGATTATTTTAACTTCTACCGTCATATTTTGAAAGATAGTCATAGCATGGAAGACACCCCTTAACTATTTGCAATGAACACTATTATCCTACAGAAAACTTGTAAAGTTCCAAAAGTCTATATACATCTCTGCCTTTCATTTTTCATTTTTTGATGTGTCCATTGAAAACAATATCTCTATCTCCAAAGATAGGCATAACGTAATTGTAAACTTTGTCTTTCCCATACTCCACTTCGTACATTAAAGGAGATATATTCTTGTTTGTTGAAAGGAGAATTACACGAGAATATTGTTGTAATAGGAATTACACATGAATATCCTTGTGCTTGGTTTGGGACATTATTATGCAATGTTATAAACATGCACAAAAAGCAGAGGTGTACAGAACAAAATATGCATTTTTTTACTTAAATTTTAACACACACTATTGCTGGTAAAATTTTTGGGCATGTAGTTGTACGAGATCCTTCATCTAGTATAAGAATAAATGAACGAATATAATAATTTTTCTTTCAAGAAATGACCTTTTGAGATTTAGAGCTTCTAAGGTTTGATCATTTGTTTGTAGATTAATTTATTTCATGAATGAATCTTTTTTTATTTTATGTTCTTTTCGCAAAATAAATTTAACAAAGTCAAAGTAGAATTACATGTAACAGGAGAAAATAATTAAGTAATTTTACCTTTGACTGGCAATGGAATTTTATAATTAATTTGTAAAAATAATATTTTCAATAGAGAACAAAGTATTTGGAAACCAATATTCATGTAGTAAATAACATATCTCCAAAACTTTAAATTGTTCAACTTGTACTTTATTTATAATTTAAAGTTGTACATAGTAAATATGATGTTAATGTACAAACCTTGTCTTACTAAAAAAAATACGAATGACATGCTTCCGAAATCTGGAACATACACCTCAACTTATATAAGAAAAATTGTGGCTATTGAATTGCAATAAGTAAGTGATTACGCTTCTGACTCAACACTGCAATTAATTTAACAAGCAAATTTCAATATAACAATTTGGTTTAATGTGCTAAGTTAAGGCTAGTTTGTTAATCAATGGACGTTTGTCCATGTTTTATTGTTAAATTTAATAAAAATAAATTTTATTTTTAAAGTAACAAGTAAATATTTTATAATTATAATTGTGTTTGGCAATGAATACGAACTGGAGTTGTTTGAAAATTATAGTGAGTAATTTTTGGAGAAAAAGTTAATACAACTTTTTGTAGTTCTTAAAATTCTTGAATTCTTCTTACAATGGAATTTTAAAGTTTTGTAGCTAAATATATTATTTGGAGTTCAACTCTAAAATAATGTAAAAACGTTTTATTGCGAAATGCCTCTAAAATATAAGAATTTGAGATTATTTATCAAAATAAATATATACGACATAAAGATAGAAACAATAAGCTTTCTAATTTAGCTAATGCCTTGTTTCAAATTACATAGAAATAGAAAGGAAGAAAACAATAAGCTTTCTTATTTAGACAATGCCTTGTTGCAAGTTACATTGAACAACAATTAAATTACATATGTATTATTCCTTTCTATGTCACACTATGAAATTTTAATTCTTCAATTTATGCTTTCAGTAGTTTCTGTAATTCGACCTTCGGGAGGCCGGTGCCCACATTCACACCATTCACCATCACAAAAATAGATAGGAATACGTCCACAAAGACGTATGCAGTCTGCGTCTGTCTTGCAACAACACCTAGGAATGTCTATTGCGTCAACCTTTGGCGAGACACCTATCAAATTAAATGTTAGAATCTATAATTAATAAAAAAACACATTTCATATTTAAGCACAAGAAGCTTTTCAAAATTAACTTAGAAAAATATTAGAGAGAAGTGTATGATACTCCAGTAATAATAGATCAAATCAAGTGAAAGACTTACATATCTGTATCATCATAAACATGAGGAAAAAAGTTCACACTTTGAAAGCCATATCTTAATTTTTTTTATGCTCACTAAGTTACTTGATGATGATATTTTACTTTCTTTGCGTCCTATTTATAGTACAGTTAGTTGACTATTTAAAATATATTTATATTTTGTGAATCTTGTAATAAATTCATCTTTCATTTTGGGTCAATTACATTTAAGTCTACATGACTCTATATTTTGTTCATTGGAACATGTTATTTGCACATGTAAGGTGTTCAGATTTTATTTGACTTGATATGTATGTCATTTTGACATATGTCACAATTCTATTAGCTCTTCTATTTAACTTGTCATGTTTTATCAAATGACACGTGATACCAAACTAGGCCTCCCGGAAAAGATAACATCCTTGACTAAATAAAATGGGCTATAAATATAATTATATTTAATCTTCTAATAAAGAAGCAAATATTATAAATTTTCCTACAAGTAAAAGGCCTTATTCCTTTTTTAGATCTTTTGTGGTTTGATAATTTATTTCACCATTTATCTTTACTAATTAATTGTCATACTCAACAAAGTCAAACTAGAATTATATGAAAGTGGAAAAATAAAACTATTTTCTTTTTATTTTATGTACCTTCTACTAAACAAACTTAAGAAAGAAAAATAACATTACATGAAAACAAATATAATAATGTTATTTTTTTTCTTTTAGATATGATGGAATCAATCAAAATATTTAAACATATCTAGAAAAATTAATATTATCAATGTAATAAACTACTCATCCTGAGAATAAAGTATTGCACAATCAAATAGAGGCTAAAGAATTTGAATTTTATCAGTTGTGAATATTCATCTTAAAATAAAATGTTATTCGGTCTCGAACCAATAATTTTAATGTTAGTTCAATATAAAAAAAAAGAAATATTTTGATCATCAAACACCCCTCTTAAAAAAGGCTATGTTTTGTTAAGTATAGATAATTAATGTAGCATGCAAACATCATGCTAACGAGAGATTATTTATCAAAAGAAAGGTATATGACATGAGAACCCCGTTGAAAAATTCTAGAAATTGCTAAACTAGGTGATATTCCTTAGTTTGTGTAACCCAATAAACAATTACTGTTCACGACCCCCTGGAATAATTCATAAAGGCCAAGTTTGTATGGTTTTACTATGTTGCCTTAACACAGTTATAAGGGTGAAACCCATTTTTCCTTTGCATTCGTGGGCTCTCCATATCGCTATTGAGAGAAGACGCTAACCTGTCATGACCACCTTTGGATATTGTGATAAGTGTAACATCTCTTAAATTGAAATAACTTGGAATGATTTAAGGATTGGAAATAGTGGTTTTTGGAAGGAATAAACTATGGTATTTTTGTTAAGTGAAAGATAATTGATTTTTTTTATCAATTTCAAACGATCATAATTCCTAGATCAAGATGAGTTAGGTGTATTTCCATGTATGTTTGGGAAGCTCTTGGAATAATATTTTCGACGCTGATGTGTTTGCGCAATTTTGAGTTCGTATGAGTGAGTTACTTCCTTTGGAAGTTCGGCTATTTGATTAATGAAATTCTAGTCTTGTTTTTGGAAGGTAATTTAGTGGGGTAAAATAAGATTTTAGTTAGTTTATAAAAGGTGACGTTTCATGCTAGGGCTTTGAGAAAAGAGAAAAGAGGAGAAAGAAGGAGAAACAAGTAAGATTCGTCAAGATCATGCATTCTTGGTTGTGAATTTCGCCACCGATTCAATCCTACGAGGTATGTGAGATTTCATAACGTTGAATCAGTTCACACGCACACCAACCATGATTCAGTTTAGCGAATTTAAGTATTTGAAAGTATAGAAATCCCTCACTTCTTTCATATTCTTTTTTTTGTGCGTTAGAGTTTATCTCTAAAATGTTTCCCTCTAATTCATGCTTGCGTGAGTTTCAGATCATCATGCCTCCAAGAAGAGCAACACAAGGTTGTCCTGCTAGAAGCAACTTCGAAGAGCTAGAGGTACCTAATGCACCGAATGTGAAACCTCAAGGAGAAGTCACCTCCACTGAATACCGTGAGACTATTAGGATGTTAAGCAAAGCGATGACCAACCAAGTCGCACAACAGAGAGAAGCTCGACAGGATAAGTGTCACGCCCAGAGCTACCCCCGAGATGCGGACACGGAACCTAGGACCACAAGTAATGCCATGCTAACCCTGCTGGCATGATCATGAGCATATTAAAGATAATATACTGATGCATAAGTTAAATCTTAATTAAATATGAAAATATGGGGAATACCCATATTCTATAACTGAGATATTTGAAAACAATGAGTTTAATACAAGGAAGTTATTAACTCAATACTAAGCTGAAACTAACTAAGTCTGAAATAAGCCTCGAAATTAGACTGGAAATACTGGGACAAGCCCCCGCTAAATCTAGCAAAAACTGAAACTAATTGACTAAACACTAAAAAGAAACTCATGACTGTTGTCCTCTGAGAATAAGGACTCACTACTGAATCTGCTGAACTAGAGATCGCAAATTGATCTAGGCGTGATCTGGATGCTGAGAAGCTGAACCTGCATCACGAGAGCTGCATCATATGCTTCAGTACTTGCAAAATACTGAGCATGTAAGATATAGTAAAGCTGAAATAAAACATAACTGAACAAGCATAAAAGCAAGTATAATAATCTGACATGATAAATTAAATTCTGAGCTGACTGGATGCAATGACCAATTTATAACATGCACAAACTGAATACTGAATATGATGATAAATGGTCAATGCAGAGAGTCTGACTGAACTGTGGGAGCTACTAATAACCGATAATAAAACCACATGAGCTAAATGTGGAGTCCGATGTATACACCCCATCGAGAGGATCCAATATACCATGCAAATGTATAAAGACATGCTGGCGTGATCACTAAACTGATTGCCCCCAGAGGGGACTTACAACCTATTTGGCTAGTAGTTCTGGGACTATTTGGTACGCTAAACCCTATTCCAACTCGGTATTATGCTACTCCTAATGAAATTTGTAAATTTAGTAATTATGTCTGAGTTTCTGTAAATGCTGGATAGCTCAAAACTGAACATGCAAATTGAGAATGCAACAATTAATATGGTAACTATGCATTTATAACTGAGGCATGTATATTTGAAGTGTCTGAAATATCTGACCTAGCATGTGTAATTCAAGAACTAAAGAAATACAGAGATAATCTGATTTGGAACATAAAACTAATAAATTCATAAAATTCGGTTGAATTTCTAGAAACCCTAGATCTAATCGTGATAAGAGAATCAAGAATCTGACTGCAAACTAGGGACCCAATGGGTGAAAGGAACCCACTAGTGAAATCTCACATACCTAGTGGTGAAATCCATTGAAAAATACTTAGGTTTTGGGGCAGGAGCTGCTGGAGCTTGTTGCGTTTTTGAACTAGGGTTCTTGAGTTTTTTCTTCTCTGTTGCTTCTAATTTTCTAACTTTTGATTTAATGATTTGACTTAGATATGTTTTAGTTGTGTTTCTAGGCTTAAACTGACTAAAATGTGATGATTTAGGGTCAAAACGACATAACTTAGGGTTTAAAAGAATTGGGGAAGGTCCAAAAGACCCCTGGGAAAGTTGCTGTCGGACCAAACAACGGCGTGGACTGATGGTCCGTCGACTGGGCCAGTTCGAGACACCTATAGTAAAATGGGCTTAACTTTTTACTCGAAGGTATGATTTTAGCAAGGTCGGGGTCTATGGAAAGATAATTCAATTATATATATGTGGGTAGGTCATAGGACACCTAATTCATTTTGTACTAAGATTTATGACCATTTGAAGTTGACCCAACTGCATTTCCGTAGGTCCACCTGCTGACCATTATTGTCATCCCTAGATCTTGTCACAGAGTGGGTGAATGGGGGTCTCGATCAACGATCATGGACTACTGACCATCGTCTGACCTACGAACCATCGTTCTGTCCATCGATCAAGACTTGACCAATTTTTTTCTCGGCTGAGTTTTTTGGAGTTTCTGATCCCATTGACGGTTGTGCAGGATGGACCGTCGTCTGTCCTATGGACCGTCGATGCCAGCGTTGGTTGCACCTTCTGATTTTTTTCTCTGTAAATCTGGTTTTTGGTCTTTTTTGGCTACGGGCTGTTACATTATCTCCCCCTTGGGAACATTCATCCTCGAATGAAGACTAAACTAGCTGAAATAGAGGGAGAGAGTTGTAAACCCCACTATTAAGCACTGAGAATTGAGTTTTTGATTGAATTGAGTTCCGAGTACATGCAAATACGCTAAAAATGCAAGTACAAACAAAGGAAACATGATCCTAAGACTGAATTTATGCATGAATGACTGGAAAACTGAAGAGGAACTATTACCTCAAGATAGAGTGGAATCGGAAGGAAAAAGTTGAGGATAGTTGGCTTTCATGGCTGCTTCTGCTTCCCAAGTAGCTCCCTATACGGACTGACTTCTCCACAAAACCTTAACTGAAGCGACTTCTTTACTTCTCAACCTTCTGACCTAATGTCCAAGAATCTCAACTGGTACATCCTCATAAGAAAGACTATCTTTCACTGCCACACTCTCCAATGGCACTATAGAGGCTGAATCATCCACACACTTCTTCAAAAGTGAGATGTGGAAGACCGGATGCACTGCTGCTAATTCTGCTGGCCACTCTAACTCATATGACACCTTGCCAATTCTTTTCAAAATCTTGTAAGGGCCTCCATATCTAGGACTGAGCTTACAATTCTTTCCAAATCTCATCACCCCTTTCATAGGTGAAACCTTTAGAAAAACCCAATCATCAACTTAGAACTCTAGTTCCCTTCTCCTTATATCTGCATAAGATTTCTGACGACTTTGAGCTGTCTTAAGTCTATCTCTAATGAGTTGCACTTTCTACATAGCATAAAAAACTGAGTCTGGCCCTATCAAAGCTGCTTCACGTAGTTCAAACCAACCAACAGAAGATCTACATCTACGCTCATATAAAGCCTCATAAGGGGCCATCTGAATGCTGGAATGGTAGCTATTATCGTTGGCAAACTCAATAAGAGAAAGGTGATAATCCCAACTACCTTTGAAATCGATCACACAAGCTCTCAACTTATCCTCTAAGGTCTGAATGGTACGCTCCGCTTGCCCATCCGTCTGTGGATGAAATGTTGTACTAAGGTTAACTTGAGTACCAAGACCTTTCTGAAATGACTTCCAGAAATGAGAGGTAAACTATTGACCTCTATCTGAGATGATAGACAAAGGGACCCATGTAATCTCACAATCTCATTAATGTAAAGCCTTGCATATTCTTCTTCCGAATATGTAGTCTTGACCAACAAGAAGCGAGAAGACTTATTCATCCTATCAACTATCACCCAAGTTGAGTTATGTTGTCTACGAGTACGCGGTAATCTTGTGATGAAGTCCAAATTGATCACATCCAACTTCCAAGTAGAAATATCGATCTCTTGAGTCATACCCCCTGGTTTCTGATGTTCTACCTTGACTTACTGGCAATTGGGGCACTTACTCACAAAGTCTGCTATATCCCTCTTCAGTCGTTCCACCAATAGACTTCCCACAGATCGCGGTACATCTTAGTATAACCTGGATGAATAATATACCTAGAGTTATGGGCTTCTTCAAGGATATGCTTTATCAACTCACCCATATCAGGAACACACAATTTACCCTGGTAGCGAAGTACACCATTTCCCCCTTGGGAGAAAACCTCCACTCTCTGATTATGGAATGCAACCTTAAGTTCAAGCAAGATTGGATCACTGTCTTTCTTTTTCTTAACCTCTACTACCGAAGACGATACTGCCCCATTATGAATTGTTACACCACTTTCTGATATGCTTATAAGGCGAAATCCCAAGCGAGCAAACCTGTGAAGATGCTTTACTAACTCCTTCCATTCTTCCTCAACATGGGCTACACTACCCATTAATAATCTACTAAGAGCATCTGCTACTATATTCCCCTTACTAGGATGGTAATGCACACTCATATCATAATCATTAAGGAACTCAAGCGATCTCCACTGGAGAAGATTCAACTCTTTCTAGGTGAACAAATACTGAAGGCTCTTATGAACGGTGAAAACATCTACATGAACACCATAGAAGTAGTGTCTTTATATGTTGAGTGAAAATACCACTGTTGCAAGATCGAGGTAAGGAGTTGGATAGTTCTTCTCATGCGCCTTAAGCTTCCTAGAGGCATAAGCTATCACCTTACCTCGCTACATCAACACACAACCTAGGCCAACCTGGATACATCACAATATATCATTTAACCATCTAAACCCTCTAGTAGAGTCAAGATAGGAGCTCTAGTCAATCTAGTTTTGAATTCCGCGAAGCTTTTCTCAGATTCATCTTACAATTAGAACTTGACCATATTCTGAGTCAACTAGTCAATTGTGAGGCTATAGATAAAAATCCTTCCACAAACCTTCTGTAATAACCTACTAGACCTGAGAAGCTTCTGATATCTATAGCAGAGGTGGGTCTAAGCCACTATTTCACTACTTCTATCTACTGTCAATCCACTCAGATCCCTTCGCTAGATACAATGTGACCAAAAAAAGCAACGGATTGAAATGAAAACTCACATTTACTAAACTTCGCGAATAACTGGCGATTCTTGAGAGTCTGCAGAACAACACTCAAATGAATTGAATGTTCTTCCTCACTCCTACAGCAAATGAGGATATCATCAATAAAGACGATAACAAACAAGTCCAAGTACTGTTTGAAAACTCTGTTCATCAAATCCATGAAATTTGCAGGAGTATTAGTTAGTCCAAACGGCATACCTACAAGTTCATAATGACCATACCGAGTTCTGAAGGCTCTTTTCGGAATGTCACTATCTCTGACTCTGAGCTGATGATAACTCGATCTACGGTCTATCTTTGAGAAATGGCTAGAACCCTGAAGTTGGTCAAACAGGTCATCAATCCTAGGGATGGGATACTTATTTTTTATTGTGACCTTGTTCAAGTGTCTATAGTCAATTCACATTCTGAGAGAACCATCTTTCTTCCTTACGAACAACATTGGTACACCCCATGGTGAATTACTAGGTTTGATGAAGCCCTTATCTAGAAGGTCTTTCAACTGCTCTTTCAATTCCATAAGCTCTGCTGGAGCCATTCTATAAGGAGGAATAGAAATAGGATGGGTATCTTGAAGGAGATCAATTTCAAAGTGGATTTCCCTTTCGCGAGGGACTCCGGGAAGATCTTCTTGGAAACCCTTCTGGAAATTCACAGACTACTGGAACTGACTCAAGAGTTGGGGTTTCAAGGCTAGAATCCTTAACCCAAACTAGATGATAGAGATAACCCTTAGATATCATCTTTCTGGCCTTAAGTTAAGAAATAAATCGACCCATAGACGCTAAGCTACTACCCTTCCATTCTAACATTGGTTCGTCCGGTAACTAAAAACGAACAATCTAGTTCTACAATCAACTGATGCATAACATGAATCTAACCAATACATGCCTAGAATGACATCAAAGTCTACCATTTCAAAGTCTACTATATCTTCTGAGTTCTGAGATACTCTGACAAGGTAATTTCTGTATACTCGTCTAGCTATAACTGGGTCACCGATTGGAGTAGAGACAGAGAAAGTTTCTGAGAGAGTTTCTAGACTAACAGTGAATTGGATTGCTATACTGAGTTATAAAAGACAAAGTCATCTTTGTTGTGTTTCCACTTGAATTCGACCATACATGAATCAAATCCTTAAGCTAGTTGGATTCCAATTTAAACCTATAACTACAAGTTACTTGCACAACTCCAATATTTTATTGACCTCATCAATGAACTTATATGGTTCCTCACACAACTTGGGACCCTGAAACTCAGGTGAATCTTTCTAAACAAATGTCGAATACTAGCTGCCACTGAACCACCATTGTTATTAGTTGGAACTCGAACCTTCTCATTGTGTAAGGTTGTCATACATTTAGCCAAAAGTTAAACTGGTGTTCTGAAACTCTACAGTAGAACTTCCTTATCTGGTACTAGAGGAACTGTGTTAGAATTGTGTGCATTAGAAGTCCATGCCTAAGCACTAAGAGGAGGCATGATCTGAAATGTATAACGTCAAGATAGAATGGAATAAAATCATACCTCACGCACGATAAGAGTAACAAGAAAGTGAAGTTTTTCCAAAAACACTTCATAGCATCCCTCTCATTAGATGTGGTGCACTTCACATCCATGAAAAAGACTCTACTTAGTGCGGCTTTTAAGACATCCTAGGACACTTATGCCTAGTGCTCTGATACAAAGTTTTGTCATGCCCCGAGCTACCCCCGTGACGCAGACACAGAATCTAGGACCACAAGTAATCCCAAGCTAACGCTAGTTACATGATCATGAGCATACTAACGATAATAAATTGACGCAGAAGCTAAATAATAATTAAATCTGATTAGATGGGGAATACCCATATTCTATAACTTAGATATTTGAAAACAATAAGTTTAATACAAAGAAATTATTAACTCAATACTAAGATGAAACTAACTATGTCTGAAATAAGCCTTTAAACAGGACTAGAAATATTAGGACAAGCCCCAGCTAAATCTAGAAAAAACATAAACTAAATGACTAAAGACTGCATGAAACTCATGACTGTTGTCCTCGGAGAATGACGACTCACAACTGAATCTGCTGAATGGAGATCGAAAATCGATCTTTGCGTGATTTGGATGTTGAGAACCTGAACGTACATCACGAGAAGATGTAGCGGACGTATGCGTCAGTACTAGAAAGGTACAAAATGTGTAGGATAGATTAAAGCTGAAATAAAATATATCTGAACAAGCATAAAACAAGTATAATAATCTGACATGATAAACTAAATTCTGAGCAGAATGGATGCAATGACCAATTTATAACATGCTGAAACTTAATACTGAATATACTGATAAATGGTCAATGCAGAGAATTTGACTGAACTGTGGGAGCTACTAATAACCGACAATAAAACCACATGTGCTAAATGTGGAGTCTGATGTATACGCCCCATCAAGTGGACGTAATATACCCTACCAAAGGTATAAATCCATGCTTGCGTGATCATTAAACTGATTTCCCACAGAGGGGACTTACCTACTTGGCTAGTAATTCTGGGACTATTGGGTACGCTAAACCCTAGCCCAACTCGCTATTATGCTACTACCAATGAAATCTGTAAATATACTGATTGTGTCTAAGTTTATGTAAATAATTGATATCTTTAAACTGAACATGCAAACTGAGAATGCAACAATTAATTTGGTAATAATGCATTTATAACTGAGGCATGTATATCTGACCTAGCATGTGTAATTCAAGAACTAAAGAAATACAGAGCTGGGGTTCTGAAATTCATCCGATAATCTGAGTAATAACATGGTAATCTAATTTGGAACATAAAACTAATAAATTCATAAAGTTATGTTGAATTTCTAGACACCCTATATCTAATCGTGAAAAGAGAATCAAGAATCTGACTTAAAACTAGGGATCCATTGGGTAAAAGGAACCCACTAGTGAAATCCGACATACTTGGTGGTGAAATCTATGAAAAAATACATAGGTTTCAGGGCTGGAACGGCTTGAGCTTGTTGCGTTCTTGAACTAGGATTCTTAAGCTTTTTCACCTCTCTTGCTTCTAATTTTCTAAATTTTGATTTAATTATTTGACTTAGATATGTTTTAGTTATGTTTCTAGGCTTAAACTGACTAAAATATGATGATTTAGGGTCAAAACAACGTAACATAGGGTTTAAACGAAGTGAGAAAGGTCCAAAAGACCCCTGGGAAAGTTACTGTCAGACCAAACAACGACCAGTACTGACGGTCCGTCGTCTGACCGATGTCTTGTCGTTGGGTCCGTCGACGGGGCCTGATTTACAGGCCTTTACTAAAATGGGAATAACGTTTTACTCGAAGGTGTGAATTTTAACAAGGTCGGTGGCTATGGAAAGATAATTCAATTATATATCTGTGGGGTAGGTCATGGGATACCTAATTTATTTTGTGCTAAGTTTTATGATCATTTGAAGTTGACCCATCTGCATTTCCGCTTAACTGTCTGCAAGTTATCAACCTAAGGTAAGAGCTATGGACCATAGGTCCACCTACGGACCGTGATGGTCATCCGTAGCTCTTGCATAGAGTGGGTGAATGGGGGTCTCGATCGACGATCACGGACTACGGAGCGTCTTTTGACCTGCGAACCGTATCCTGACCTATGGACCGTTGGTCCGTCCGTCGATCAAGACTTAGCCAATTTTTTTCACGGCTGAGTTTTTGGGAGTTTCAGATTCCATCGATGGTTGTGCAGGATGGACCGTCGTCTGTCCTACGGACCGTC
Organism: Solanum pennellii; assembly: GCF_001406875.1. Taxonomy (NCBI): domain Eukaryota; kingdom Viridiplantae; phylum Streptophyta; class Magnoliopsida; order Solanales; family Solanaceae; genus Solanum; species Solanum pennellii. The sequence continues at coordinate 7,798,528 of NC_028637.1, read as the reverse complement.
GATGCCACCGTTTGTTGCACCTATAAATTTTTCTGAAAAAACTAATTTTTTGTCTATTTTGGATACAAGGTGTTACAATGAGGCATACACCTCGAGGATTCGTGAGATCTTGATAATGAATCCTCCTAGCTCACTGGTTTGAGAATTATAGAGGATCCGAAAAACTTTGTGGAAGAGTTGAAGAAGGTTTTCAATGTGATGCATGTGGTAGACAGGGAGAGAGGTGAACTAGCCGTATTTCAATTGAAGAATGTGTCTTGGACTTGGTTTGATCAATGAAAGGAAAACAGAGATGAGGATGCACCACATGCAAGTTGGGGCGTTTATTTCTCCGAGAACTAAAGAAAGCAAAGGTACGGGAGTTCCTTAATTTGAAACAAGACTCCTTAAGTGTTGATGAGTATGGGTTAAATTTCACCCAACTGTCTTGCTATGATCTGGAGATGGTCAAGGATATGATGAGATGAATGAGTTTGTTTGTTACTGGCTTGGATCGTGCTTCAAGCAAATAAGGTAGGATGCAATGTTTATAAGCGACATAGACATATCCAGGCTGATAGTCTATGTGCAACAAGTTGAGGAGGAGAAGTTGAGGGACATAGAGGAGTATTGGAACAAGAAATCTAAGACTGGGAATGAGACTGGTCAACAGATGGGTGGTTCAAGTAGACCACAATTTCAGAAACTAAAGGGGCATGCACCATCATCTACTAGTGCGCCTACGCCCAGAAACAGAGGTGAATATAATGGCTAGAATTCGCAGAACTTCAAGGTTGGACCATCCCAATCCCAAGGTAGTGTTACACAATGAGGTAGTTGGGCTCAATCATGTGGTAGGTGTGGTAGAAACCACGCCAGTAAGTTTGGGGATGACCAGTCGGGTTGCTTCAAGTGCGGTAAAGAGGGGCACTACATGAAATAGTGTCCTAAGAATAAGCAAGGAGCTGGAAGTCCGGGCAATACAGCCCAATCTTCATTAGTTTATCCACCAGATAAGGCTGCACCTAGAGGAGCAATTTTTGGTACTGGCGGAGGGTCAAACAACCTCTATGCAATCACTAGCCGCCAAGAGCAAGATAACTCTCCAGATGTTGTCACGGGTATGATCAAAGTCTTTACTTTTGATTTTTATGCTTTGTTATACCTAGGAGAAATTTTATATTTTTCAACTCCTTATGTTGCAAATCAATTTGAGGTTCTTCCAGAAAAAACTTTGTGAACCCTTCTGTGTTTTTACACCTATTGGGGAGTGTATCGTGATTGTCCAATTTCCATCAATCACAAGAACACCATGGCTGATCTAGTAGCGTTAGACGTGGTAGATTTTGATGTCATTCTATCACTTAGTTCGAGTTAATGACTCAAGTTACGAGGTAACCTCCCTTCAGTCAGTTCATATAATAAAAGAGTTTCCATTAGTTTTCCTTATGATCCACCCGGAGTCCCTTATGAGAGAGAAATAAACTTTGGCATAGACATCATTCCAGATACTCATCCTATCTCTATTCCTCCATACGTAATTGCACGATCAAAGTTAAAAAAGCTGAAAAACAATTGAAAAAATTTGTTAAATTAAGTCTTTATTTAACCAATTGTCTCAGCTTGGGGCTCTTTAGTTTTATTTGTGAGAAAGAAAGATGGTACCCTTAGCATTTGTATGGATTAACGTCAGTTGAATAAGGTAACCATTAAGAATAAGTATCATCTTCAAAGGATAGATGATCTTTTTTATCATTTTTAGGGTGCTTCTTGCTTCTCGAAAATTGATCTCAAATCAGGCTACCCTCTGTTGAAAATTAGAGAATGTGACATTCAAAAGATAGCTTTTAGAACAAGATATGGAAATTATGAGTTTTTGGTTATGTCATTTGGTTTGACAAATGCACCTACAACATTCATGAATCTTATGAACGGGGTCTTAAAACCTTATTTAGATCAGTTTGTAATAGTCTTCATTGATGACATATTCATTATTGAAGGAATGAAAAAGATCATGCTAGTCACCTTAGGATAGTTTTAGTGATTTTTAAAGATAAGGAGTTATACACGAAATTCTCCAAGTGCGAGTTTTGGCTTCAGTCTGTGGCATTCTTGGGTCACATCACTTCTGCTGATGGGATTAGAGATATACCTAAAAGATTGAAGCAGTTCAGAGTTGGACTAGACTCGTATCTCCAACAAATATAAGGAGTTTCTTGGGGTTGGATGGCTATTATAGGAGATTTGTTAAAGGGTTTTCATGTATTTCGTCTCCTTTGACCAAGCTAACTCATAAGACAGTCAAGTTTCAATGGTCTGAAGCTTGTGAGAAAAACTTTGATGAATTGAAAAAGAGATTGACTATCGCCCCTGTTTTGACCTTACCAAAGGGTACTCAAGGTTTTGTGGTGTATTTTGATAAATCGATAGTTGGTTTGGGTTGTGCATTAATGCAGAATGGCAAGGTTAAAGCTTATGCCTCCAAATAGTTGAAGGTTCATCAGAAGAATTATCTGACTCATGACTTAGAATTGGATGCAGTAGTTTTTGCTTTGAAGATATGGACTCACTACTTGAATAGTGTTCATGTTGATATATTCACTAATCACAAGATCCCTCATTATGTGTTCACTCAGAATGATCTATATCTCAGACAGAGGAGGTGGTCAAAATTACTCAAGATTATTACATGAGTGTTTTTTACCACCCATGTAAGGCTAATGTGCTTGCTGATGCTCTAAGAAGGTTATCCATAGAGAGTACCACCCATGTTAAGGAAGAAATGATGGAGTTAGGTAAAGATGTGAACAAACTTGAATGCTTGGGATTCAGACTTAAGGATTCTACAAAAGGGGGAATAGTGGTGACGTATGGGGATGAGTCATGATTAGTGTCAGAGGTGAAATAGAAACAAAACCAAGATCCCATTTTGCTTGACTTGAAGTCAAATGCTCATAAGCAAAGAGTATTAGCTTTTGAATAAGGGGAAGATGGCGGGATAAAGTATTAAGGTAGGTTGTGTGCACCTAGGGTGGATGGTCTCCAAGAGGATCATGGAGGAAGCTTATAGCTCTAGATATTCCATTAATCCGGGTTCCACAAAGATGTACTGCGATTTAAGAGAGGTATATTGGTGGGAAGGCATGAAGATGGGCATTGAAGAGTTTGTTGCTAAGTGCCCAGATTGTCAACAAGTGAATGTAGAAAACCAAAGGACAAGAGGTTTTTCTCAGAATATAGAACTTCCAAAATGGAAGTAGGATATGAATGATATGAACTTTATCACATGCTTACTAATATCTCGCAAGTAGCATGATTCTATTTGCGTGATTGTTGATAGAATGACAAAGTCAACCCATTTCTTGTCGGTAAAGACTACCTATTTTACCGAGGATTATGCTAAGTTATACCTTCAACAAGTGGTAAGACTTCACGAAGTTCCAATTTCCATTATTTCAGATAGAGGTGCACAATTTACTGCACATTTCTGGAAATCTTTCCAAAAAGGTTTCAATTCAAAGGTGAACTTAAGCATTGTTTTTCATTCTACGATAGATGGATAAGTAGAGGGTACTATCCAGGCTTTAGAAGACATGTTGAGAGCATGTGTACATGACTGCAAAGGGAATTGGGATGATCACTTAACTCTTATTGAGTTCTCTTAAAAGAATAATTACCATTCGAGCATCCAAATGGCTCCATATGAAGCTCTTTATGGAAGAAGATGTAGATCCCCAATGTAAGGGTTGATAGGTAAATATATAGTTCACCAAGATATGGATAAGGTGAAAGTGATTCAAGAGAGATTGAAAATTGCACAGTCTCCAAAAGTCCTGCACAAATGTTAGGAGAAGGCCGTTAGATTTTGAGGTTGACTGGGTATATCTGAAATCTTCACCGATTAAGGGTGTTATAAGGTTTGGTAAGAAGAGAAAACTCAGTCCCCGGTATATTGTCCCTTACAAAATATTCAAAAGAGTTGGTAATGTAGCTTATGAGTTGGAACTACCTCAAGAATTAGCAGCGGTTCATTCGTATTCCATATTTCAATGTCGAAGAAGTGCTTGGGTGATCCTTTACTAATTTTACCAACTAAGAATGTTGAGATTAAGGATAGTTTATCCTTTGAATAGATTTCAGTCCAAATTTTAGATCGTCAAGTTCACAAGCTGAGAACTAAGAAAATTGCATTAGTCCAGGTCCTTTGGAGGAACCGATTCATTGAAGAAGCGACTTGGGAAGGTGAGGAGGTTATGAAGAAGAGATAGCCACGTCTCTTTGAATCCAGAGAAAATGTAGATAAAGGTACTAAAATCTCTTCTTAGCTCTTTATAAGACTATGTGTAAGCATGTTATTACTTGCTTTTGTTGGTTGAGTGCTGAAATGATGTTACTACCCTTAGCTTAGTGAAAGAGTTCTTCTTCGATAATGAATGTTCTTAAGGGGATATATTGTAACATTTCGTAACTCAAAATAACTAGGAATAAGCCAAGAAACCAAAAATAATGTCTTTCGCAAATAAAGGGAAAAATTTGGAAAATCTCCTACGTTTAAAAAATGAGTTTTGGTCATTTTCAAAACGGCAACCTCTAGATCAAGAGGATTTAGTGTAAGTTCCTTATATGGATGGCAAACCATTGGGACTTTCCAATGGCGCCAGCCTTTCTTTTAGAAGTTGGGGGTTGTTGGAGTGAGAAAAGTCCCATCCGGATTTTAGTAAGAGTAAAGTAATCTTTTCACCCTACTATTTCATAATTTGTTTTAAGGTTTGTTAGGGGTAAAATAAGTCTTAAGTCAGTTGTAGAAAATTAGAATATGCTTAGGTCTTGGTAGAAAAAAGAATAGAAGAAGGTGAAAGGATAAAATGCGAGTGGAATTCGTCGGGGTGATCCCTATAAGGTATATGAGATCGTTCTGTGTTGGGTTATTTCACCCACACACCAACGTGTTTAATTCAGCGTAATTAGAGTGGATTGAATGATGAACATTGAAGTTTTTGATGAACAATTGTTGAATTTTTGTTGTCGAGTTGGAGTATACCTTTACTTTTTCATTTATGTTTCCGGGATGTTTTACGAGCCTAATCTATTGGTTATTGAGAATATTACTGATCCTAAGTTCTTGGGGAAATATACATGGAAGTTTAAAAGGTGTAGAGATTAAAAGTGGGGAAGAAAGTCGGAATTCCCGTTTAACAGACCTCGGGGCGCCGCGCCTGCAAGAGACCCTAAAGGCAGGCTCTTTCAAACAGGACCTGGCACGCTGCCTTAGACCAAAGAATGTCCATCAAGCTTTGGCACTTCACGCCTCTTAGAGCTCCAAGGTCATCTACAGACCCCATTCTTTCCCTCTCTTTTCGTACTAGTTCCCAAGTGATGTACCCACTTTTCTTAGTTAATTCCAACACTCAAAATTACATATAAAAATCATAAAATCATCCATAAAAATGAGATAATGATCCTTAAATCCATAATCCATTCAAGGGAAGTTAAGATAAAAGTCAAAGAATTTAAGAGTCAAGTCTAAATGTTATGGAGAAAGTCAAAGTAAATTCTTAAAGATTTCAATAGTCTTAAACATTTTAACTTTGTTTTGAGGCTCAAGATACAAGTTGCGCAAAGAGTAATGAGTTGAGTTTAAAACTCAAAAGTTATAATGGAGCTAAGTATTCCCTAAGAGTTAAGTTTCAAGTAAATCAAAGAGCAAAGAGTGAGTGCATTTCTCAAAGAGCTATAAGGGAACTAAGTAGTCTCTAAGAGTAGACAATGTTTTCAAATTTTGAGAAAACAAAAGGAAGCTAGACTTCCACAGAACCTTTGGCTAGTTTTAGAAAAAGGGAAATATGATTTCCAATTCAGATTTTAAAGCTAAGTTTGAGCAATTACCTCAAACCAGAGAATAAGTTGTTTGAAAAAAAGATGAGTTATATATTTTTGTAGGATTAGAATTGAATACCGATATGGGGACGCTAGTTCATAACAACTCAAGTCTCCATAAACCATGTAGCCAACATGGACAAAGAAAGGATTATACTTTTTAGATAGTTCCTTAGTTCTTTTTAGCATAGACTAGTGGATGCACTTAATAGTTCAGGTTCAATACCAACTGCAAGGTATAGAGAGGTCCTATTACAACGTGAGGTAAGACATTGTACCATCACTTTGGCTCATAGTGATGGCAGTCGGTTAGAGAATCTCCCCATAAAATTATATTACTTTCATTAAAAGTAAAGTTGAGTTTGTTATTGCATTATCTTTAACGAACTAAGTAGCTTACACTTCTTTTACAATTTATGTATACATATATTTCATGTGTCTTTACTACTTTATATTGAGTTAGTATTTCAGGAGTTGAGCAGATCCAAGGTAAGTTCTTCTTAGTCCTATCAAGCTTAAGTTGTTGTTTACTATTCCAGCTTGCATACTCTTACACTGAATGTACTGATGCCAGTTTGCTTGCATCAACTTATGATGTAAACGCAGGTAACCAGGATTAGCACCCAGTACCTCGTTGAGCATTCGGATTCAGTGGTGAGACTCCTTGCAGTCTAGAGGACACTTTTATTTGCTTTGTAGTAGTTTATTTATAGGATGTTGTAGGGTCTGTCCCAATATCAATCTTAGTGTTATTTATGCTTCATAGACAGTTAGATAGTTAGTTTGAGTCGCCCCCTTGCAGATGTTTTTCTATGAGAATTTAAATGTCACTTTGTCCAAACTATTATGTTTTAAGTTTTTTATTAGGAATGTTCTCATTTCATAATTGAGTTAAGTTAAATCTTCTGCTGAATTAAGTATGTCAGGCTAAGGGTTAGCTCAAGACCAAAAATAGTCATTGAGTGCCGGCCACATCAAAGGTTTAGTATCGGGGCGGGACACTTTCACATCATGATTGTAAGTGCTTTATGAGAATAACTTTTCAACAACACAAGAAAAACAACAACAACAACAAGAACAACAACCTGACACTTCAATCTCAAAGTACTCTCACACCATTTGCGGAGGATGCCAGGTGACCCTCAACAAACCCCAGCCGCGGACCGTCGTCTGGCCCACGACCCGTCCTAGTGTATCGTCATTTGATTGTTATAGACTATGTTTTGAGAGTTCAAACCATAGAATCCGACTAGAGATCGTGATATGACATATAGTCCATGTCGAGCCGGTGTCCTTGACCTGTAAACTAAGTCAGGTGGCCAACCCATGGACCCCACCTACGGTGCATGGGTACAGCTAGAAACACCGACTGTGCTCTTAATGGGTGGCACCTCAGGTACTAAAATTATGTTATTTATCCTTTTTGGACATGAACTTTACAAAATTATTGTGTTTGACGTGCCTTATGTGGTGAGGTTTTACTTGAAATCAAGCTTATTGAATCTTACAGTTTTTCTTGTCAGTCGAATAATCTAGCTTCAGTGAATGGAAGAAGTTACCTTGGGCACATGTTTTGGGAGGAAATCCAAATTACCTTACCTTTTATGACAACCTTGTGAGGGTGTGCAACCATCTTGACACTATTTATGATTAAACCTTTTGTTAGTAACCTTGTTGAAGCTTCTTGATCTATATTCCCATAACTTCTTACCCACGAATCCTTTTTGAAGCATTGATTTCTATGAATAGCCAACTTAGGCATCGCCTAAGTTGGGGGTGTGGAAAGCAAGTAGGAATGAGAGCAGTGTGTAAGGAAATACATACTCAAATGAGCTTGTTAACTAAGGTTCAAAAATCTAAATCCTAAAGTAAGCGAGAGCCGAGAGAAATAGATGATGAAGATCTGTTGAATTAGCTTGGCCAGCCAAAGTAACGTTTCTGAAGTGGTCATGTATTAAATTTTGGGTCAAATTTTGGAAAACTATAAATAGCTCAAAGGAGAAAGAAAATAAAAGACTTTTTTCAAAAGAGAGAATTAGAGATTTTTACATTAGAGTTTTTGAGTTCTTATCTTTGTATGAGTTTGAGAGAAATATTCTTTTTTCAGGGGTTTTTAACTTCTACTCTTGAATTTAACAATTTGAAGTTGAAATCAAAGTTTATGTTACTTAGAATTTCTAAACTCTATCACATCCCTGACTGCCTTCATGATAGGTCTAATTTCTTTTATTTTTGTGATAGGTTGATAAAACCCAAATTCTAGGGGTATAATTATGTGGTTGTGTGTTAATTTAATGTAGTGGGTATTGCTTTGTGTTCTATCTTATTTCTTCTCATTCATAGATTTGCAGTAATTGACATAGGGTTAACTAATAGTGTAAGGCTACAACCTTAATCCTAGTCTATATCTTTGATTGATAATTTAAAGAGCTTTATTAAAGTGGATAACTAGTCAAATGCATGCAATTTAGGTTTGATGTCTATGATTTTCTTGAAAGAGATATTATGGATGAGATGATTTCGCCAAATCTGCTTGAATAAAAGATTAACTCTTTATGGTATTTAATCCTTACTCTTAGTTGGGTATTTTTATTTTTAATGATTGCTTATTCTCATAATTATTTTCAAGGATTGTTGAGTTTTATTACCATACTATGTATGCTAACATGTCATTTCAACTTATCGAATAGTTAACTATTTTAAAATTGCTTCAGGTTTTGTTAGTGAAACCTCATTCTCCATATTAGTTTGCAGAACAAAACAATACAAATGATGTCTGAGACTATTTACAAGGCCTTAAAAAGGAGGTTAGGCTGGGATTCATTGTACTTGAAAGATTATTTGAACTTCTACAGTCATGTTTTGAAAAAGATAGTCATAGCATGGAAAACAGCCCTTAACTACTTGCAATGAACCACATTATCCTACACAAAAACTTGAAAAGTTTCAAAAGTTTATACATATCTCTACCTTTCATTTTTCATTTTTGATGGGTCTCTATCTCTAAATATAGGCATAAGGTAATTGTATATACTCGACTTCGTATATTAAAGGAGATATGTTCTTGTTTGTTGAAAGGAGAATTACACGAGAATATTGTTGTAAGAGGAATTACACGAGAATATCCGTGTGCTTGGTTTGGGACATTATTATGCAATCTTATAAATATGCACATAAAGCAGAGGTTGAAAGAATAAAATATGCATTTTTTACTTAAATTTTAACACACACTATTGCAAGTAAAATTTTTGGGCACGTGCTTGTACGGGATACTTCATCTAGTATAAGAATAAATGAGCGATTATCATAATTGCTCACCGAGGAAATGGCCTTTTGAGCTTTAGACCCTCTAAGGTTTGATCATTTGTTTGTAGATTAATTTACTTTTTGAATGAATCTATTTTTATTTTATGTTCCTTTTGTAAAATAAATTTAACAAAGTCAAAGTAGAATTATATGCAACAGGAAAAAAAATAATTAAGTAATTTTACCTTTGACTGGCAATGGAGTTTTATAAATAATTTAATGGGTAGTACCTGAGGTTCTAAAATTTTGTTCTTTACCCTTTTTGGAACGAACTTTACAAAATTATTGTGTTTGACGTGTCTTATGCGGTGAGGTTTTACTTGAAATCATACTTATTGAATCCAAGAGTTTTTCTTGTCAGTGCAATACTCTAGCTTTGGTGAATGCAAGAAATTACCTTGGGCACATGTTTTTGGAAGAAAATCCAAATGACCATACATTTTATGACAACCTTGTGAGGGTGTGCAACCATCACGACACTATTTAAGCTTAAACCTTTTGTTGTCCACCTTGTTGAAGCCTCTTGATCTATATTCCCTTAACTTCTCACCTATAAATCCTTTTTGAAGCATTGATTTCTATGAATAGCCCTTAGTTGGTGTGGAAGGAAAGACATACTCAAATGAGCTTGTCGACTAAGGTTCATAAATCTAAATCCTAAAGAAAGAGAGAGACGAGAGAATTAAAAAATAATGATCTGTTGAATTAGCTTGGCGAGCCTGTCTAACGTCGCTAAAGTGATCATGCACTGAATTTGTTGTCCTTATATAAGGAAACACTTCCTTTACTTCTGAAAGAGCAATGAAGAAGGTGCCCCATCGCGATGTCGTCGTCGCACGGCCTCGGCTTCGAATTTTGCAAATGATGTGATTTATTGATAAATAATTTATCAATTTTTGTTAATAAAATAAATCCTATTAATATTATCTCTTATAAATTTATTTAGAACGTTATTTAATTAACAAAATTAATTCGTGTGTAACGGTAATGTTCCGAAAAGTTGTTACCCTTTCCGAAAAGTCATTACTTTACCAACAGACACATTTTCCAAAAAGTTGTTATTTTTTTTTCAAAAGACACAACTTTCTGGATAAAATGGGTTTGAACATATTCCTCTTAACACACACGTTTCTTGGTTAAAATATCTATAAAAGAAAGTCATTTTTCGTTTTTTCAAAGACATAAATTTTTTCCTTCTCTTCACATATATTTTCTCTCAAAAATCAAAGTGTCGATCGACTGAGTCTGTGTGACTTCTTGTTGTTCTTAAGTTCGCTGATGCTAAAAGTTTGAGGTACCGCTATTTCTTTATAAGGATTAATCCGTTTTATATTGGGAGAAATAACCCATAACCTCGGGTACAACGAGTTTCTTAATGAGACATAGTAGTTTCTGTGGACTCGAATTATTTTGTTTTCTGTCTACTTCATCCTATTTCTGTTTCTGTTTTGACTAACCTTAAAAGTACAATTTAATAACAGACACCCCTTAACTACTTGCAATGAACCCCATTATCCTACACAAAAACTTGAAAAGTTCCAAAAGTTTACATACATCTCTGTCTTCCATTTTTCATTTTTTGATGGGTCCATTAAAATTACTTTCTCTATCTCTAAAGATAGGCATAAGGTAATTGTAAACTTTGTGTTTTCCATACTCCACTTCGGATATTAAAGGAGATATGTTCTTGTTTGTTGAAAGGAGAATTACACAAGAATATTGTTGTAAGAAGAATTAGACGAGAATATCTTTATGCTTGGTTTGGGACATTATTATGCAATATTATAAACATGAACTTAAAGCGGAGGTGTACTTAATAAAATATGCATTTTTTACTTAAATTTAAATATTCACACTATTTCTAGTAAAATTAATGGGCATGTGCTTGTACGAGATCTTTCATCTAGTATAAGAATAAAGGAGAGAATATAATAATTGTTCTTCGAGGAAATGGCCTTTTGAGGCTTAGAGCTTCTAAGGTTTAATCATTTCTTTGTAGATTAATTTACATCGTGAATGAATCTATTTTTATTTTATGGTCCTTTTGGAAAATAAATTTAACAAAGTCAAAGTAGAATTACATGCTACAGGAAAAAAACATTAAGTAATTTTACTTTTGACTGGTAATGAAATTTTAGAATTAGTTTAAACATATCTTGTAAAAATAATATTTTCAATGGATAACAAAGTATTTGACAACCAATATTCACGTAGTGAATAACATATCTTCCAAATTTCAAATTGTTCAAATTGTAATTTATTTATATTTTAAAGTTGTACATAGTAAATATGATGTTAATGTACAAATCTTTTCATGCTAAAAAAATACGAATGACATGCTTCAGAAATCTGAAACTTACACCTCAACTTATATAAGAAAAAAATGTAGCTATTGAATTGCAATGACTAAGTGATTATTCTTCTGATTCGACACTTCATTTAATTTAACAACCAAATTTCAATATAACAATGTGTTAATGTGCGAAGTTAAAGCTGGTTTGTCAATAAGTGGATGTTTGTCCATGTTTTAATGTTAAACTTAATAAAAGTAAAATATATTTTTAAAGTAAAAATTAAATATTCTAAAATTAAAGTTGTGTTTGGCAATGAATACGAATTGGAGTTGTTTGAAAATTTGAGTGAGTATTTTTGGGAGAAAAAAGTGAAAACTACTTTTTGTTGTTTTTAAAATTCTTGCGTTCTTATAGTGGAATTCCAAAGTTTTGTGGCTAAATGTATTTTTTTGGAGTTAAAATCTAGAAAAAAATAATAGTAAGTTTTTATAGAAAAATGCCTTTAAAAATAACAATTTGAGATTATTTATCAAAATAAAGGTATATGACATAAAACTCGAATCAATAAGCTTACTGATTTAGCTATTGTCTTGCTTAAAATTACATAGAAATAGAAAGGAAGAAAACAATAAGATTTCTTATTTGGCTAATGCCTTATTGCAAGTTACATTGAACAAAAATTAAATTCCATATGAATTATTCCTTTCTATGTCACACTATGAAATTTTAATTTTTTAAATTATGTGTTCACTAGTTTCTGTAATTCGACCTTTGGGCGGCCGGTGCCCACATTAACACCATTCACCATCACAAAAATAGATAGGAATACCTCCACAAAGACGTATGCAGTCTGCGTCTGTCTTGCAACAACACCTAGGAATGTCTATTGCGGCAACCTTTGGCGAGACACCTATCAAATTAAATGTTAGAATTTATAATAATATAAAAACACATTTCATATTTCTGGACAAGATGATTTTCAAAATTAACTTAGAAAATATTAGAGAGAAGTGTATGATACTCCAGTAATAATAGATCAAGTCAAGAAAAAAGACCTACATCTCTCTATCATCATAAACATGAGGAAAAAAGTCCACACTTTGAAAGTCATATCTTAATTTTTTTCTATGCTCGCTAAGTCACTTGATGATGATGTTTTGTTTTCTTTGTGTCCTATTTATAGTATATTTAGTTGACTATTTAAAAACATATTTATATTTTGTGAATCTCGTAATAAATAGATCTTTCATTTTGGGTCAATTACATTTAAGTTGACATGATTCTATATTTTGTCCGTTGGAACATGTTATTTGCACATGTAAGGTGTTTGAATTTTCATTTGACTTAATGTGTATGTCATTTTGACAGATGTCAAAATTCTATTAGCTCTTATATCTAACTTGTCATTTGATGAGTGTATAGAGAGATGTGCTTTTGACAATCAAGCGGCTTACACTTCACACTCACATAGGTGATTCCTAACCGTGTTATCGCGTAGATACACTATTTGGTCAACTCTGTCAAACTTAGAAAATCATTAAAACCATTAAGCTTTATTAACTCATTAACAAGCCTTAATGTTGTATCCTTTTCCCTGAGCATTGTCTTCGTCATGAGAATGGATTGAGTTTGTTGATAATGCCGAACCGTCATTCACAACTTTGTTTTTCTCCTTGAATCTAGATCTTGGGATCTCCAGTCTGCTAGATAGAGTTACCGCCATGATGACTTGTCCTAAGCCGTAAATTCATTCCCTTAGATGATATTTTAACATCCGCTCTAGTAAGGCCTTTTTGTAAGTGGATCCGACATATTATCCTTTCACTTTACATAGTCAATTCTGATAATTTCACTAAAGAGTAGTTTTCTAACGGTATCATGTCTATGTCGTATATGACGAGATTTTCCTTTATACATCATGCTCCATGCCCAACATTGCATCTTGACTGTGAAAGTGTATGCATACTAATGCCAATGGTTTGGTCCATACACTACACCATTTTAGGCCTACGACCACACTTATTCTAGACTACACTTGTAAAGTGTTGCCTAAAGTAGTTTTGGGAACGCTTTTAAAGTGTAGTCAAAATTTTTAACTTTTAGCTACAATAATTTTGGCAACACTTCAAAAGTGCACTCTTTAATAATATAAGATACACTTTATAAGTGTTTTTAAAATATGATATAATTGGCAACACCTATTTACATATATGACCACACTTCTAAAATGTCCTATTTTTATAATTGAAAAAACTTTACTTTATAAGTGTTGCCTTAAAATTTTTCACTAAAATATTATATTCCCTCCAATATTTTTAACACTCCCTCCCATTTTTATTGGCCAAAAAAATTAAACATTAACAAAACATTTTGACTTCAGTTTCCTCTTTCAGACTTTCCTTTTCACGTTTCTCTTTTCAGCAGAAGAATTGGCTGAAGAACTAAAGGTTCCGATACAAACTGAAGAACTAAAGGTTCGAAGTGAAGAGACGTGAAGATAGCTGAAGAAGTAGTTCTCTTTTCTGATAGAAGCTAAAGATTTGATGAACTGAGCTGAAGAGTTGAACGATTCCTTGAAGAGTAAGAATGATTCTGTTTTCCGAAACTTATTTGATTTTAGCTGAAGTGTTTGATTTTTAGCTGAAGTGGTACTTCTAAAACAGTCTTCTTGTTAGCTGAAGTGTTTGATTTTTTGTTTTGTGTATAGAAGAAATGAATATTGTTGGGTTGTTGACATGATGATGAACTGAAGCTAATTAGTCTCTCCGTCACACTTTTCTCTCAAGTGTCTCACTGAAGAACACGATTTCAAAGAGATTTTGTTGGATTTGGGTTTATCAGGTAAGAAATTTCATTTTGAAATTCTAAATTTTTACTTTAGGGTTTTTATATTCTTGTGTTTTTATGCAATTTTTGGGAGTGTGACTTGTATTTTAGTTTCATCAGTTGATTTTTGGAGTGTAGCTCGTAAACATTTAGATTTTCCTTTACTTTTCATGTTAATTTCTGCAGATGCTTAAGATTTTCCTTTGTTCTTATTGTGATTGTTGGTACTGTTGCTTGTCCATGTTTAAGATCTTTCTTGCTACAATGTTTGTTTTAATCTGTGGTCACTGCTTGTTTTACTGTGCTTGCCTTAATCTTTGTTTGTTCATTTGTTAATCACAATGATTTTGTCTTGTCTCTGTTTGCTGGAACAATTTTTTTGTTTTTAACTGTATGTCTTGAAGAGTAAAGAAGTCATTTTGTTGTTTCTCTAGTGCATTTTCAAGTATAGATAGTAACTTTAGCTAATTCAGTCGTTTTGTCCATAAGCACAAAAGCGACCCTCTTACTAGCATGAGTTGGCTGCCTATTTACTTCAAATGTTCTTCTCTTTAAGTCCGTGTTTAATCAACTTAAAGATGACATTCTCTAGCTTTTCTTTTGTGGTTTTCAATGTATCTGTCGCTAATGCCAATATTGAGATAATTTCAGTTTAAAGTTCATGTTTAGTTTTGTGAGATTGTTATCCTTGTTTGGACTGTGGTTGAGCATGCTATTTTTGAATTTGCATCTTCATTTATTTGCCCTCGTAATTTTGTGAATCACTAATTTTGATACCTCGTGTCAAGTGAGAAGTCAGTTCCTTTCTGTTGGTATTTCCCAAATAATGATAACTCATTTAGGTGATTAAATTTCCTCTAGTTTTCATTTATTTTGTACAAGTTTCCTTAGTTGTAGTCCTTGTTTTATATTTTGAATCGTTTGTATTGTTTGCTTCTTTTGTATATCAACAAACCAAATAAAGAATGTCCCGAAAGAGTTTGCTCACTTGTTTCCACCTCATCCACACGTATGACCATCATAAATATCTTTATTTTGTATGTACTATTTATTAAGAATATATCTAAGAGTCTAACTCCATCTTTATGTACTGTTTAAGTTTTGTTTGGGCTATCATTATTTTTAGTTTGCTGGAAATTTATTTATGTTTTGTAGTGTACTCTTAATAAACTGCAATTTGCTTTGCAGTGCCTTTTTTGATGTTTAGATAATTCTTTTAAGTCAATATTAACTTTGTTGCAGTAAGATTCATTGCTTACGCTTCATGCTTATCTGTAGGCTGTAATGATGTAGAGCTTATTGAGTAAATTGGGTTTTGGTCAGCTCGAACCAAATCTTGGTAGGGAAAACTAAATTGTGTTGTAAGTGGTGTGACCGAGTATTGGAACGAAATAGGTCCCAATTGAGTGGAAGGGACGTTAAGGATTCATTTAGTTTATCCAACTAGATTGTTGTTGTTGATGTTGTATGCTATTCTGGTTTGCAGCTATAGACAGTGTCCCTTTTCACTACCCGATCTTGTGACATATCTGAGCCTAGTTGGTTGCTCAACTAAGAATAATTCGTCCAGAGTAGGCAGCATCTTGATGCGCAGTTTCTAGCAATAATTTGTATTGATAGTTCAATATTAACTTTCTGTTGGCTTTTCTCTCTCTTTTTCTCTTCTGGAATCTCTCGACTGTATTTTCCTCGATTTTTTCTAGTTGTTCTTTATTCAAATCATTCTTTATTTGGTTTGTTGATGTATTCCCTTTGTTGATGTATCCAATTGTGAAGGTGGTTTTCTTGTTCTTGTTGGTTATTAATTTGATCATGAAAAAAATATCATAATAGTTATTATGCGTAGAAGTAGTTGAGTTAAGTGTCTTACCTGATTATTTCTTCCCAAAGTGTGTCGGTTCTGCCTGTAGTTCTCCTTATTTCAAACTTTCCATTGCTCATCCCATAGCTCATTTGCCTTCTCCATATCTGGCTGTTGATTTGCGTGTTTAGTTGTTGCTCCAGCTGGCAGTGATGCTTGGTAGTGATAATAGTAGTCGCCAGATCAATAGGGACACATTTTGAGCCTGATTTTTTCTTAATCAAGCAGAAAATGATTGGATAATAGTGTAGGAAGATGTTTCAGCCTTTGGAGTAGACAATGATTCATCATTTTCTATGTTTTTGTAACTTTGGATACTTTATTCAATGTGTATCATCTTCCCCTTTTTCCACATTGAGATTGGAGATAAAATGATGACTAACGAACTTGAAAAAGTTTATATGCTTTAATATATTTCTGATTTTTTATGTTCTAAGCATACTGTCTTCTTATTTAGAAAGAAACTTCCTTATTTTGTTTATCCTTATCAACTCAATTTATATGCTTTATTATATTTCTATTTTTTATGTTCCAAGCATATCATATGTTATCTCGAGTAATAGAAATACTTCACGAAATCTGCAATCTACAAGAATATATAGTAAAAGACATGTTTTCTATAAAATTATTTTTTAACTAGTAACATTTTTATTTCAAATAGTACTTAGGTAGTACTGAAAAATATTTGTATTACATTGCAGTTGCCTAGTAAAGTTGCAATGTAAGAGTGATGTCTCACTATTCATTAGCCTTACGAAATAGCATGCTACAATTTTTATTTTTCCTCTAAAATAAATAAAATCTCTTGTTGCCTGTATAAAGATACTATTTCTGTAGTTTTTTACTTTTGCATATGAACACTTCGATCAATTTTTTTCTAAACCATGAAATCTTCTCTGCTATTTTAGGTTTTGCTGAGAGGAAACTAACATTATGTAGAAGACAAAATCAAGGTATTTCTAATCTCTTAACAGTAAAATGACTATATTTCATCCTTGAAATAATGACATACAATGTCATACAATTTTGTAGTTATTATTATGTATTTATTAGAATCAAGAATGGTAACAATGTACTCGAAACTCAAAACGCACAATAATTCTGATCATACCATAACCTATGATTCTGATTCTGATTATTTGAGGGTTCAAGGTGGATTCTTAAGGTGTGTGTTTCATTCTCTTGAGCTTCCTCATCCTAAAGTTTTTCATCTATGTTTTTTTCTAAAAAATAGCTACCCTTAGTAGTAGAGGGTATTGTTTTTCTGTGTATTATTGATCAATAATGTCTAATATGTGGCTTCATTTGGATAGTTAGTTAGGTGTTTAGTTTGCTTCCCTATAAATATGTTTGCACCAAAAGAATTCAAACCTACAAATGAGTTGCTGGAGATTTTATACTAGATGCTGCATTTCCAGTGAGTGCTGTAATTTTACTTCCTGACTACTGAGTATTGATGAATAATTTCCAGTATGTGTCTTCATTTTACTGCTGTAATTTTATTTACTGACTGCATTTGTCCATGAGTAATATCAGTTCTGTCAAGTTGTTTGGACATTTAAAATATGAAAAGAATGTGGTGAGAATGTATGATAATAATTCTTCATAGTTCTTCTCTTAATCCAGAACATAGCTTCATATTTTCAGATGTTTCTGATTTCTGTCCATATTTGCTTCTAAGTGAGTAAGTTTGTAACAGTTTAAAGTTCAATAGATCCATTTCCAGCATGCTTCAATATTTTTACTAGAGGAATTGATATTCAAGCAGTTAACGTTGTTATCAATTCTGATTTCCCTAAGAACTCAGAAACGTATTTGCACAGGGTATGTATAACAGATCTTTGATCTTGCTTATTGACTTATATATTCTTTTTTCTATTTCATCATTGGTAATTTATTTTGCAGGTTGGACGATCAGGGAGATTTGTGAAGCTTGGTTTAGCTGTTAGCCTGGTTACTTTTGAGGATCACTTCACTTTGTATGTATTAATTATGTTCATTTCTTTTATACTAGATCATTAAGCTCTATGCATTGATTTCTGCTACTACTAATAGTATCTATCTGACTGTGAGATATAGAATTTAACAAGAACTAGGAATAGAAATCAAGAAAATCACTTCACAGATAGATTACGCTATATATAAAGTCTTCTATGTTAGCTCCCCTTATTTTTCTTAATAATTTTTTGATGAAGTAAATTGAGTTGTTTGGTAGGTTCTGATTATAGGGTGACTCATGGCAGTTAAATACAATAGATAAGAAAACTGATAAGAACACGCTCCATATGCCAGCTACTAATTAACAGTGCAAAAATAGATGCCTAGCACTCTCCAACTGTGTCGGATGGCACATATAACATTCATCAGTACATGTTTTTCCTAATGTAAAATGCAGTAAATTTTAGACTTATCACAGGATTTTGTTAAATTTAAAATCAGGTTTCCAGTAGACCTTATCACAGGATTTTGTTAAGCTTTGAACACTTCAAGATTCTTGAAAGATTTCCTTGTTCTTGATTAGTTCATTAAATTTTGTCTATCCTATTAATTCACTGTCTTTCTTAATTCTTTCTATCCTATTAATTTTACTTATTTTCCCTTAGAACCAAAATCAACATTCAAAAACATTTGTGGAGGATTCAAAGTTTGATTTGGCATAACACAAGTGTCATGACTACGTAAGAAACTATTATCATATCATGACACCTGATTTTTGTAACTCAATCATGAATTTAATGATTCTTATTGAAATATCAAATATTTATATCTTCTTATAGAAATTCAAATATCCCATCCAAGGATTGGATGAATTTAGCAAGGTATAGCAAACCCTATATTGATAGTGTGGAATCATTCGTAGATTTAGTGTGGAATCATTCGTAGATTTTGCTTACTCTTATGGAAATCCTCACGGAGAGGAAATTAAGTGTCCTTGTGCAAAATGTTGTAATATTCGTTGTACTCGAAGGAATGTAGTGTATGATCATATAATATGCTATGGATTTGTTAAAGGTTATACTAGATGGATCAATCATGGAGAATGAGATATCAAGTTGAATGTTGAAGATGATATGGATTGCTCCCGTGATGATATTGATGGATTGTTGAATGATCAATTTAGAGATGTTGCACAGGCAAAATGAGCTTATAATGGTCCAAATGAAGATGCCAAGAAATACTATAACCTAGTTGAAGAGGCAAGCCAAGAATTATATCCTGGTTGTACAGGATTCTCTAAATTATCATTCAAACTTCGTTTATATTTGTTGAAGTTTCTACACGGATAGAGCAATGAATCATTCACTTCTCTTTTACAGTTATTAAAAGAGGCGATGACCGAGTTGAACATTCCTCCCTCTTACAATAAAACCAAGTCTATGGTTAAGAATCTCGGCCTTGATTATGAGAAAAATGATGCATGTCCAAATGATTGCATGTTGTTTAGTAATGATCATAAGGATGATGAATTTTGTCATACTTGCGGAGCTTCACGATATATTAAAAATCCTGAAGTTGATGGTGAGGTTGAGTCTTCTAGAAAATCACATCAAGTTTCAGCAAAGACTTTGAGACACTTTCCATTAATTCCTAGACTCAAAAGGTTATTTATGTGCTCAAAGACGGCAGATTCTTTGAGGTGGCATGATGAGGAGCGTTCAAAAGATGGAAAGTTAAGGCATCCCGCTGATGGTCAAGCATGGATCGATTTTGATAGGTTGCATCCAGATTTTGCACTAGATTCTCGCAATGTGAGACTTGGATTAGCAAGTGATGGGTTCAATCCATTTCGAACAATGAGTATATCTCATGGCACATGACCAGTTATGTTGATGACGTATAATCTGCCGCCTTGGATGTGCATGAAATCTGAATATTCTATACTTTCTTTACTTATACCTGGGCCACGATCACCTTGAAATGACATTGATGTTTACTTACAGCCATTGATAGATGAGTTAAAATTGTTGTGGAGTTCTGGGTTGAAACATATGATGCTTGAAGAAATCAAACTTTTCAAATGCGAGCAGCTCTTATGTGGACAATCAGTGACGTTCCTGCATATGCTATGTTGTCTGGACTGAGTACAAAAGGAAAGTTTGCTTGCCCTTGTTTTAACTATAACACTAATTCTCACTATCTTAAGCATAGTAGGAAAATGTGTTATATGGATCATCGTGTTTTTCTACCCAAGGATCATCCGTGGAGATCTAACAAAAGATCGTTCAGTAGAAAAACTTAATTCAGGCCTCCTCCACCTTTATTAAAGGGAACTGATGTGCTTCATAACATACAAGATTTTGAAAATGTGTTTGGAAAGAAGATAAAGAGATCAAATGATGGCCAATGGAAAAAAAGGTCAATTTTTTTGAATTACCTTACTGGCAGCACAACTTGTTACGCCATAACCTTTATGTAATGCACATACAGAAGAACATAGTTGATAGCATTCTTGGAACTCTTTTGGATATTCCTGGCAAAACAAAGGAGCATGCAAAATCCTGGTATGATTTAAAAGAGATGGGAATTAGAAAGAATCTTCATCCAAAAGATGCCGGAGATGATAAGAGAACAAAGTTTGCAAAAGCTTGCTTCTCAATGACAAATGGAGAGAAATCAGTTTTTTGTGGAGTTTTAAAGACAGCCAAGCTACCTGATGGCAGTGCTTCTAATATATCTAGGTGTGTGTAACTGGATGAAAGGAAATTGTCTGGTTATAAGACCCATGATGCTCATTTCATGTTACATTACTTGCTTCCAATACCCATTAAAAGCATCCTTCCAGATCATGTGGCTATTGCTTTGATTTGTTTATTCTCCTTATTCCAGGGTTTGTGTCAAAAAGTTATCACATTGGAGGAATTAGATTGCTTAGAAGTAGAGATAAGGGAAACAATAAATCAGTTGGAACAAATTTTTCCTCCGTCATTTTTTGATATAATGATTCATCTGCCTATACATTTGGCGAATGAAATGAGATTAGGTGGTCCAGTTCAGAACCGATGGATGTATTCCACTGAATGAGAAATGGGTACATTTAAATCATATATCTGCTACAGACGTTATCCAGAAGGCTACATAGCAGAGGCACGTGTGGGAATAGACTGTATGAATTTATTTTCAAGATATCTGAATTGGGCTGTACAAACAAGATTTAATAGAAGAACCCGAAATAATGATGAATGTGACCCAACTGATGCAGAAACAGTAAGTTTGTTTTCTATTAAGGGATGTCCTATTGGAGCAAAGAAAACTGATCCATTTGTTTTCGATAACAAATCACAAAGTCAGGCACATGCATACTTATTGGGAAATTGTGATGAGATTAAAGAATATATTAGGTACTTTACTTTATTATAGTATTTTCATTTGTATAATTAAGTTTTAACATATTTAATTTATTTATTATTTTGACAAAATAATACATGTTGTGTAGAGAGCATATGCAAGAGGTTAATGATAATCCGCGAAGATCTAAATGGAGCAAGGCCAAGGATCATTGTCAAAACTTCTCTCAATGGTTTGAAACTCGTGCTTTGAAAGAGGATGTGCCTGATTTGATAAAACAATTGTCTAGAGGACCAAATGTTGTTGCTAAAAGATACTCTGGGGATCTCATCAACTGATATAGATTCCATATTAGGCAGCGTGATGCAAGACGCAAAACACAAAATAGTGTTGTTACACTTGTTGCCTCAACTACGAGCTTTGCAAGCTCAAAAGATAAGAACCCGATTGCTGCAGATTTGACATATTATGGTAGAATAGTTGATATAGTTTAGTTAGACTATTATAGTCATTTTAAGGTTGTTCTCTTTAAGTTTAAGTGTGATTGGTATGAGGTTGAGAAAGATATGTATGGACTAACGTATGTCAATTTTAACAAGAGATGCTCTCTGGAAGAGCCTTTTGTGCTTGCATCTCAAGTACATCATTGCTTCTATGTGCAAGATCCATATGATCAAGATATACATTATGTTATGAAGACTGTGCCAAGAGACTTGTTTAACATGAGTGATGAATTTGAATCTAATCTTCCACAAAACTATGAAAATGAGTTGTCTGAACACTTGACGGGACCATGCATACCAGAAGATGATGGTGAAGTTCCCTTAGTAAGGACTGATATACCAGAAACTGTTATTGATGTGACTTCGGAGGAATTTGATACTCAACAACTTGAGGTCAGTATGAAAAGGAGTTTGAAGATGAGTCTAAAGAAAAGTTTGAAGATGAATCTGAAGAAGAGTCTGAAGATGAGTCTGGAAGATGAGTCTGATGAATCTGAAGACGAGTTTGAAGATGACAGTACACCATGAGTATTCTTATTTTTATGATGAACATATAGTGCTAACTCACTTTTTTTTTGTTATTTAACTGTTTTTGTACAAATACCTTAAGATGTCTGTGTATTATGTTGGCTTTGTTTATGTGTCTGATTGTTGTTTGGTTGAAAATTTATGTTGACTTCTTTAATTTATGTAATTATTGTTTTGTTGATGAAGCTGTAATTCTAGCTTACTTTTATTTTATTTGATTGTATGTTGGCACAACTTGTATAACTAAGGTTAGTAATATCTGGAGTATGCATGTTACATTTATCAAATTAATTTCTGATTAGTAAATGTGAATTGTTGTCACCTAAATTCTTGTTTTTCCCTATTCTATTAGGCATTGGACATTACAGGCAGCACAGTCAAGGCAGTGAAGGCAACATAGTGAAATCAGTCCTCCTTATGTACTACTCCCTTAATTTTCTGGAAGCTAAAGATTGGTTCACTACTCGTTCTAATTAGCACAGTGAAATCAATCCTCTTCTTTTTGCAGGTTTGCTTTTTCTAGTTAGCAATAACATTATTATTGTTTTGTGGGTTAACTTACTGTTGGGAAAGAAAATAAAGATATTAAAAGAAGACGGAAATAATGAGTCAATCAGCACCACTAAAGAAAACGGGTTCGAATCCGAACAAAGCTCAAAGCCCATTGAAGAATCTGAACTTTGATATGCAATATCGATCAAGTGCTGAATTGGCTAACCAATTCAAGATTAAGAGAGAACAACTTGCTAGCGAACGCAATGATAAAACTAAGAAAGAGCATGTACCAATAGCGCATAAAATAAAGAATTCTGAGGATTTAATTCTACAACAAGAAAAGATTAAGTTGCTTGACATTAAATCAGCAATTCAATCGTCTTCTAGAGAAGAGCTTGGTACCTCACATATAGTTTTTGGGAAAGGACAAACTAAGAAGAGATTATTTCAATCTGGAGAGTCCATTCAAGAGAAAAGAATTAAATTTCCTATGCAAAACTTTAGGTTCCAAATGTCTTCAATGCAAGGTGTTACTGATTCAGTGTATGTGACTGGGGAAACATTTGGTAATTCAGAGGAACAACATGGTATTCAAGATCAATTAAACTTCAAACAGGTGAAGAGGAAGTCTATCATACCGGCCACAAGTCCTGATCAGTTTCTAGCAGAACAACGACTACAGAAAGAACATGATATTTATGATCTACAAAACTTCATGCAGGTAAAGAGGAAGTCGGTCATACCAGCTACTAGTCTTGAACAGTTTCCAAAAAAAAAACAATCGATACACATAGGCGATGAAACAAAAACAGATAACCACACAGTAGCTGATGATCTTGTGGATCAAGAAGAAATCAACAGGGATGAGTGTGCTATAGACGAGGAAATTGGCATTGATTGTAGTACTGAAGGTATGTGTTAAGCGTTATAAGATTTATTACTTATATAAAAGACATTTCTTATTTACTTACTGTTACATAAATCAAAAAATATTGGAGGCGAAACAAGTCCGAGGAAAAACAACATGTAAACATATTCACGCAAGAAATTTGGAAGAAAGAAAGGAGGTGACATTTGATAAAGGGCAAGCTGTGGGACCAACTGGTAAGATAGTGTCCGAATTCACCAACTTTATAGGAACAATTTCAAGGAAACCTAGGTTCATCAACTTGATGTACACTAGTTGGCATGCGGTGACAGAAGATACTAAAAAGCGCATGTGGGAATATATCAATGTAAGAACAATTAATTTTTAAATTGCATATTTATTGTTTGTTTTTACAAATTGAAGCTAACTATATTTTATTTTACATAGTCCAAATTCATAATTCCAATAGAAGGAAAAGCGTGGGGATGACTGGATTTCGTGATGCTTGGAAGCGATACAAGCAAAAAATTAAAGAGAGATTTTTTGATAAAAATAGTACCATTGAGGACATGCTAGCAAAACGTCCTAGTGACAATGCAGAAGATGAATTATGTCAATTGATCGAGTATTGGAAAGACCCAACTGTTCAAGTAAGGCTAAAATAGTACATTTCTATTGTTCAACTTATTTTGGATTATATCGATTCTATTTTTGTTTTATTTATTAATTCAAACATCTCATTTTATATAATTATAGGCCATGTGTGAGATGAATTCTCAAAACAGGAAAAAGCAAAAATGGAGGCATCGAATGGGACCTATTAGTTTTGCAAGAGTACGCGTGGCATTGGTAATACTTAGCATCTTCGGCCATATACATTTAATCCATTTGTATTCCTCCAATAGATTGATACATTTTAAAATATCTTTTTATATAATTTGTAGCGTTCAACCAATGAAAACAATGAGGAACCATCAAAGTCTGAAATGTTTATTGCAACTCGTACAAAAACGGGAAAGGAACTTCAGGCCGATACTCAAATTGCAATAGTAAGTTTTTTAAAGTGTATTAATGATGAATTTAATTAAGGTTAAAAAATTTTACATTGTTTGGAGGGTGATAATTTATTTTAATATGCTTGAAAGGATGTCAATTGAAGTTAACTTAATGAACCATAAACTCATTTAAGCTAGAGAGAAATTAGAAGTACTTGCATATAATATGAATGTCAATTTTATTCAATAGGCTGAACTTCAGAATCACCAAAATTCCGGGGAAACTGCAGATGATGCTTTTACGGCAGTGTTTGGTAAGGAGCAGCCGGGTCGACTTAGATGCATTGGTAGATCAGTGACAGCAAGTTCTTTGAAGAAAGATGAGGAAGATAGCATGCTAAAACAAAAACATGCTAATGAAATCACTTCTCTGAAAGAAGAAATGAATGAAATGAGAAAAGAAATAAGAGAAGAAATGAGAGAAGAAATGCGACATTTTTTAGTCAATTGCTTCAAAACAACCCTTGATTGAATGTTCGAGGTATGCAAGGGGGTGTTGTATCTAACATTGCTTCACCTATTGATGCGGGTAGTGCACAAGCTGTAAAAGGCCAAAATCCTCTACAATCTTCCGGGTCAACTCATGATCCGATTCTTCAAAAGGTATTTAGTACTTTTTCAAACTAGTCCTCTCAGTTTCTCAGAAAGTCTTCTTGTTTTGTAATTGGCTTATTGATTAACTTCATGTTTGAATCATTCAAAGTAGCTTGAAATATGTTCTAGTTTGACAGGGATCCTCCAATGATGTGAAATTCGTGTCGAAGTAGAAAAAGAGGTCTTTCCAGGCTGTAGAGGTATGTGATTAGTTGATTGCTATCAAGTTATATCCGAGTGAATTAGGTTCCTCTCTTGATACTTGGAATAAGTGAATTAACTTGCATATATATGGAGATCCCAATTAAAATTTGGTTACTTTTTGCCTCGCTCTGATGAGTATGAAGTAACTCTGAACTTTTTACATATTCTCGATATGGTTTTGAATATTACTGAGTGGTGGCGAAACACTTTAAATACGACTGAGTTTTCTTTCTTTAGTTATTGTTAGTGGCTTTGGTTTGAATTGAGCTAAGGTTTTGTTTCTCTTGACCACTATTCATCTAGCTTGTTTGAAATGGTTGAAGTGTAGTTTTGCTATGTCAGATTTAGTTTCCTTGTTTGATCGTGTGGAACATATTAACTACACAAGGAAACTAATCTAATTTTCTTTAATTTTTGCTGCTGCTGTAATCTACAATCTGGACTTGTCTCTCTTTAGTTGTTGTTAATGTATTTAGTTTAAATTGAGCTAAGGTTTTGCTTCCTTTGTTTCATTGTTTTTTTTGGCATTTGTATAGAACATTACAGCATGCTATAGGTCTGTACTAGCTTCCAAACTGGTCTTTCTAAACCTCTGCAAACAAACTTTGGCATGGTATGGAATCTGCAATCTGCAATCTGCAGATTTGTTGTTAATGTTTTCTGTAACTTAAAATCTGGACTTGTCTCTCTTTAGTTGTTGTTAATGTATTTGGTTTAAATTGAGTTAAGGTTTTGTTTTATTTGTTTCACTCTTTTTTTGGCATTTGTATAGAACATTACAGCATGCTATAGGTCTGTACTAGCTTGCAAACTGGTCTGTCTAAACCTTTGCAAACAAACTTTGGCATGGTATGGAATCTGCAATCTGCAGATTTGCTGTTAATGTTTTCTGTAACTTACAATCTGGACATGTCTCTTTTTAGTTGTTGTTAATGTATTTGGTTTAAATTGAGCTAAGGTCTTGCTTCTTTTGTTTCACTATTTTTTTGGCATTTGTATAGAACATTACAGCATGCTATAGGTCTGTACTAGCTTGCAAACTGGTCTTTGTAAACCTCTGCAAACAAACATTGGCATGGTATGGAATCTGCAATCTGCAGATTTGTTGTTAATGTTTTCTGTAACTACTGCTTCTATATATAAATATTTCTGTCAGTAAAGTCTATTTTCTGTAATTGCTGGATTTCTTGCCTCTCTATATTTTTGCAATTTGAACTTCTTACCTCTTCTATATAACTGCCAATATCTTATTTGTATAGGTAAATGGAGGTGATCAAATTTGAAGTGGATGATGAAGAGTAAATGTCCTTTAACATTTAGAATATTGATGTATAAGTATGGGTATGTACACAACACATACTATCTTTTGAAGTACTTTATGGAAAATCTATAAATTTGAATTACTTATTAGCGCTAGAGATTATTTATTGCAATATAATATTGGAGTATTTTAATTAGAAATTGTGGCATAGGACTGTAAATTGTGTATGCACTTGAGCAAGGACAACACTTCAAAGTGTTGTCATACATTAGATAGAAAAGGCAACACTTGATAAGTGTGGGCAATACGGTAGCAAAGGCCACGCTTCAAAGTGTAGCTGATAATTGTGTACACATTTAGAATATTGATGTATAAGTATGCGTATGTACACAACACATACTATCTTTTGAAGTACTTTATGGGAAATCTATAAATTTGAATTACTTATTAGCGCTAGAGATTATTTATTGTAATATAATATTGGAGTATTTTAATTAGAAATTGTGGCATAGGACTGTAAATTGTGTATGCACTTGAGCAAGGACAACACTTCAAAGTGTTATCATACATTAGATAGAAAAGGCAACACTTGATAAGTGTGGGCAATACGGTAGCAAAGGCCACGCTTCAAAGTGTAGCTGATAATTGTGTACACATTTAGAATATTGATGTATAAGTATGGGTATGTACACAGCACATACTATCTTTTGAAGTACTTTATGGGAAATCTATAAATTTGAATTACTTATTAGCGCTAGAGATTATTTATTGTAATATAATATTGGAGTATTTTAATTAGAAATTGTGGCATAGGACTGTAAATTGTGTATGCACTTGAGCAAGGACAACACTTCAAAGTGTTATCATACATTAGATAGAAAAGGCAACACTTGATAAGTGTGGGCAATACGGTAGCAAAGGCCACGCTTCAAAGTGTAGCTGATAATTGTGTACACATTTAGAATATTGATGTATAAGTATGGGTATGTACACAGCACATACTATCTTTTGAAGTACTTTATGGGAAATCTATAAATTTGAATTACTTATTAGCGCTAGAGATTATTTATTGTAATATAATATTGGAGTATTTTAATTAGAAATTGTGGCATAGGACTGTAAATTGTGTATGCACTTGAGCAAGGACAACACTTCAAAGTGTTATCATACATTAGATAGAAAAGGCAACACTTGATAAGTGTGGGCAATACGGTAGCAAAGGCCACGCTTCAAAGTGTAGCTGATAATTGTGTACACATTTAGAATATTGATGTATAAGTATGGGTATGTACACAGCACATACTATCTTTTGAAGTACTTTATGGGAAATCTATAAATTTGAATTACTTATTAGCGCTAGAGATTATTTATTGTAATATAATATTGGAGTATTTTAATTAGAAATTGTGGCATAGGACTGTAAATTGTGTATGCACTTGAGCAAGGACAACACTTCAAAGTGTTATCATACATTAGATAGAAAAGGCAACACTTGATAAGTGTGGGCAATACGGTAGCAAAGGCCACGCTTCAAAGTGTAGCTGATAATTGTGTACACATTTAGAATATTGATGTATAAGTATGGGTATGTACACAGCACATACTATCTTTTGAAGTACTTTATGGGAAATCTATAAATTTGAATTACTTATTAGCGCTAGAGATTATTTATTGTAATATAATATTGGAGTATTTTAATTAGAAATTGTGGCATAGGACTGTAAATTGTGTATGCACTTGAGCAAGGACAACACTTCAAAGTGTTATCATACATTAGATAGAAAAGGCAACACTTGATAAGTGTGGGCAATACGGTAGCAAAGGCCACGCTTCAAAGTGTAGCTGATAATTGTGTACACATTTAGAATATTGATGTATAAGTATGGGTATGTACACAGCACATACTATCTTTTGAAGTACTTTATGGGAAATCTATAAATTTGAATTACTTATTAGCGCTAGAGATTATTTATTGTAATATAATATTGGAGTATTTTAATTAGAAATTGTGGCATAGGACTGTAAATTGTGTATGCACTTGAGCAAGGACAACACTTCAAAGTGTTATCATACATTAGATAGAAAAGGCAACACTTGATAAGTGTGGGCAATACGGTAGCAAAGGCCACGCTTCAAAGTGTAGCTGATAATTGTGTACACATTTAGAATATTGATGTATAAGTATGCGTATGTACACAACACATACTATCTTTTGAAGTACTTTATGGGAAATCTATAAATTTGAATTACTTATTAGCGCAAGAGATTATTTATTGCAATATAATATTGGAGTATTTGAATTAGAAATTGTGGCATAGGACTGTAAATTGTGTATGCACTTGAGCAAGGACAACACTTCAAAGTGTTGTCATACATTAGATAGAAAAGGCAACACTTGATAAGTGTGGGCAATGTGGTAGCAAAGGCCACGCTTGAAAGTGTAGTTGATAATTGTGTACACATTTAGAATATTGATGTATAAGTATGGGTATGTACACAACACATACTATCTTTTGAAGTACTTTATGGGAAATCTATAAATTTGAATTACTTATTAGCGCTAGAGATTATTTATTGCAATATAATATTGGAGTATTTTAATTAGAAATTGTGGCATAGGACTGTAAATTGTGTATGCACTTGAGCAAGGACAACACTTCAAAGTGTTGTCATACATTAGATAGAAAAGTCAACACTTGATAAGTGTGGGCAATATGGTAGCAAAGGCCACGCTTCAAAGTGTAGCTGATAAGGCAACACTTATAAACGTAGCAGCAAGAGCGTGGATTTTTTTCTTTTAGGCTACGCTTGAAAGTGTAGCTGATAAGGCAACACTTTTAAGCGTAGCTACAAAGTGTGGCCTTTTTGAATTTGAGGCTACGCTTAAAAGTGTTGCTCATATGGAAACACTTCTAAGCGTAGGTACAAAGCGTGGCTTTTTTCCTTTTGGCTACGCTTTTAAGCGTAGCTGATAAGGCTACGCTTGTAAAGCGTCGCCTAAACTCTAAGGTTTCGCTGCTTTCGGCCACACCTGGAAAAGTATGGCTTAAAGTCAAAAAGTGTGGTACCAAAGGCCAAACTTTTTCATAGTTTAGGCCACACTTCTCTAGGGTGGTTGGAGACATAAAATGTTGTAGTGATAATAGAATATCTATCAAGAAATTCCGGAGTCTTTCAAGTTATTCACCGATCTTATCTCGAGCACCTAGCTCAAAGATCATTGTAGAGCTAGCAAAACTCGTCTTTTTTGAAATATTTCTAAGAGACTGCTCCTCTACCAATAGTAAATACATATCCACTCGTGAATTTTACTTCATTCTGTCGATGATTCAATTTGCATACTATATCTTTCAATATTGTTATAATGCAAGACATAGTATTAACTATTATTTTAAATACACCAAAACTCTATTTATTGTCATATAATGAATTTATTTGGGATCACTTGTGAACGGACTCAGTTTAAAATAACAAATGCTATATCTGATCGCACACACTATATGATATACATTATGCTTCCCAAAAGTCTAGCACAATCCAATTGTGAGTCACTTTTGTTTTCACTCTTTTGAAATGCAAAACTCACATTTATTGGACACTTGACAATATTGACATCCAAATACTTGAACTAGTTAAGTACCTTTTCAACGCAATGAGACCGTGAAAATGCTAAAGATTATGGATTTCTACGAATTCTTATATCATTAGTGTCGCTATTTATGATCAACATATCACCAATATACAACTTTTCATAAAAGTCACAACTTTTCATAAAAGTCGCAACATTTCATAAAAGTCACAACTCTTCTTTTCATTCACACCTTTTTAAAACCCAACAACTTAATCCTATTCTAGATCTTTGATTGATAATTTAAAGAGATTGATTAAAGTGAATAATTAGTCTAATGCATGCAATTTAGGTTTGATGTCTATGATTTTCTTGAAAGAGATATTATGGATGAATACTCGTTATGGTATTCGATCCTGACTCTTAGTTGGATATTTTTATTTTAAGTTATTACTTATTCTCATGATTATTTTCAAGGATTGTCTGAGTGTTATCACCATACGAAGTATGCTAACATGTCATTTTAACGTATCGAATAGTTAACTATTTTAAAATTGCTACAGGTTTTGTTAGTGAAACCTCATTCTCTATATAAGTTTACAGAACAAGACAGTACAAATGATGTCTGAGACTATTTATAAGGCATTGAAAGGAGGTTAGGCTTGGATTCATTTTATTTGAAAGATTATTTTAACTTCTACCGTCATGTTTTGAAAAAGATAGTCATAGCATGGAAGACACCCCTTAACTATTTGCAATGAACACTATTATCCTACACAAAAACTTTTAAAGTTCCAAAAGTTTATATACATCTCTGCCTTTCATTTTCATTTTTTGATGGGTCCATTGAAAACAATTCTATATCTCCAAAGACAGGCATAAGGTAATTGTAAACTTTGTCTTTCCCATACTCCACTTCGTATATTAAAGGAGATATGTTCTTGTTTGTTGAAAGGAGAATTACACGAGAATATTGTTGTAATAGGAATTACACGAGAATATCCTTGTGCTTGGTTTGGGACATTATTATGCAATCTTATAAACATGCACAAAAAGCAGAGGTGTACAGAACAAAATATGCATTTTTTACTTAAATTTTAATACACACTATTGCTAGTAAAATTTTTGGGCATGTAGTTGTACGAGATCCTTCATCTAGTATAAGAATAAATGAGCGAACATAATAATTTTTCTTCCAAGAAATGGCCTTTTGAGCTTTAGAGCTTCTAAGGTTTGATCATTTGTTTGTAGATTAATTTATTTCTTGAATGAATCTTTTTTTATTTTATGTTCTTTTCGCAAAATAAATTTAACAAAGTCAAAGTAGAATTACATGCAACAGGAGAAAATAATTAAGTAATTTTACCTTTGACTGGCAATGGAATTTTATAATTAATTTCTAAAAATAATATTTTCAATAGAGAAAAATGTTTTTGGAAACCAATATTCATGTAGTAAATAACATATCTCCAAAACTTTAACTTGTTCAACTTGTAATTTATTTATTATTTAAAGTTGTACATAGTAAATATGATGTTAATGTACAAACCTTTTCATGCTAAAAAAAATACGAATGACATGCTTCCGAAATCTGGAACATACACCTCAACTTATATAAGAAAAAATTGTGGCTATTGAATTGCAATCAGTAAGTGAATAAGCTTTCTTATTTGGATAATGCTTTGTTGCAAGTTACATTGAACAACTATTAAATTCCTTTTGTGTTATTCCTTTCTCTGTCACGCTATAAAATTTTAATTCTTCAATTCAATCCTACCAGGTATGTGAGATTTCATATCTTTGGGTCAGTTCACACGCACACCAACCATGATTCAGTTTAGCGAATTTAAGTATTTGAAAGTGTAGAAATCCCTCACTTCTTTCATATTCTTTTTTTTGTGCGTTAGAGTTTATCTCTAAAATGTTTCCCTCTAATTCGTGCTTTCGTGTGTTTCAGATCATCATGCCTCCAAGAAGAGCAGTACAAGGTCATCCTGCTAGAAGCAACTTCGAAGAGCTAGAGGCACCTAATGCACCGAATGTGAAACCTCAAGGAGAAGTCACCTCCACTGAATACCGTGAGACTACTAGGATGTTAAGCCAAGCGGTGACCAACCAAGTCACACAACAGAGAGAAGCTCGACATGATAAGTGTCACGCCTAGAGCTACCCCCGAGACGCAGACACGGAACCTAGGACCACAAGTGATCCCAAGCTAACCCTGCTGGCATGATCATGAGCATACTAAAGATAATAAACTGATGCAGAAGCTAAATCTTAATTAAATCTGAAAAGATGGGGAATATCCATATTCTATAACTGAGATATTTGAAAATAATGAGTTTAATACAAAGAAGTTATTAACTCAATACTAAGCCGAAACTAATTATGTCTGAAATAAGACTCGAAATTGGACTGGAAATTCTGGGACAAGTCCCTGCTAAATCTAGCAAAAACTGAAACTAAATGACTAAAGACTAAAATTCAACTCATGACTGTTGTCCTAGGAGAATAAGGACTCACTACTGAATCAGCTGAACTGGAGATCGAAAATTGATCTATGCGTGATCTGGATGCTGAAAACCTGAACCTACATCATGAGAAGATGCAGCGCACGTATGCGTCAGTACTTGAAAGGTACTGAGCATGTAGGATATAGTAAAGCTGAAATAAAATATAACTGAACAAGCATAAAGACAAGTATAATAATCTGACATGAAAAATTGAATTCTGAGCTGACTGGATGCAATGACCAATTTATAGCAGGCTGAAACTGAATCCTAAATATACTGATAAATGGTCAATGCAGAGAGTCTGACTGAACTGTGGGAGCTACCAATAACCGATAATAAAACCACATGAGCTAAATGTAGAGTCCGATGGATACACCTCATCGAGAGGATCCAATATACCCTTTAAAGGTATAAAGGTATGCTGGCGTGATCATTAAATTGATTGCCCTTAGAGAGGACTTACAACCTATTTGGCTAGTAGTTCTGGGACTATTGGGTACACTAAACCCTAGTCCAACTCGGTATTATGCTTCTCCCAATGAAATTTTTAAATTTATGGAGTATGGCTGAGTTTCTGTAAATATTGGATAACTCGATAGTGAACATGAAAACAGAGAATGCAACAATTAATCTGGTAACTATGCATTTATTACTGAGGCATGTATATCTGATGTGTCTGAAATATCTGACCTAGCATGTGTAATTCAAAAACTAAAGAAATACATAGCTAGGGTTCTGAAATTCATGCGATAATCTGAGTAATAACATTATAATATGATTTGGAACATAAAACTAATAAATTCATAAAATTCTGTTGAATTTCTAGAAACCCTAGATCTAATCGTGATAAGACAATCAAGAATATGACTGAAAACTAAGGACCCAATGGGTGAAAGGAACCCACTAGTGAAATCTCACATATCTGGTGGTGAAATCCACAGAAAAAATACTTAGGTTTTGGAGCTGGAATTGCTGGCGCTTGTTGTGTTCTTGAACTAGGGTTCTTGAGTTTTTTATCCTCTCTTGCTTGTAATTTTCTAACTTTTTATTTAATGATTTAACTTATATATGTTTTAGTTATGTTTCTAGGCTTAAACTTACTAAAATATGATTATTTAGGGTCAAAACGACATAACTTAGGATTTAAATGAATTGGGGAAGGTCCAAAAGACCCCTAAAAGTTGCTGTCGGACCACACAACGGCGTGGACTGACGGTTCGTCGATTGGGCCTGTTCGACAGACCTTTACTAAAATGGGCATAACTTTTTACTCGGAGGTCTGGTTTTAGCAAGGTCGGTGTCTTTAGAAAGATAATTCAATTATATATCTGTGGGTATGTCAGACACCAAATTCATTTTGTACTAAGATTTATGACCATTTGAAGTTGACCAAACTGCATTTCCCCTTAACTGTCTCCATATTTCCAACTAGGTCAGACATATGGACCGTAGGTCCACCTACTGACCATTTTGGTCATCCGTGGCTCTTGTCACAGAGTTGGTGAATGGGGGTCCCGATTGATGATCACGGACTATGGACCATCGTGGAATCGGAAGGAAAGAGTTGAGGATAGTTAGCTTTCATGACTGCTTCTGCTTCCCAAGTAGCTCCCTCTACGGACTGACTTCTCCACAAAACCTTGACTGAAGCGACTTTTTTGTTTCTCAACCTTCTGACCTGAAGGTCAAGAATCTCAACTTGTACATCCTCATAAGAAAGATTATCTTTCACTGCCACACTCTCCAATGGCACTATAGAGGCTGAATCACCCACACACTTTTTCAAAAGTGAGATGTGGAAGACCGGATCACTACTGCTAATTCTTCTGGCAACACTAACTCATATGGCACCGTGCCAACCCTTTTCAAGATCTTGTAAGGGCCTACATATCTAGGACTGAGCTTCCTTTTCTTTCCAAATCTCATCACCCCTTTCATAGGTGAGACCTTTAGAAAAATCCAATCATCAACTTGGAAGTCTAGTTCCCTTCTCCTTAAATCTGCATAAGATTTATGACGACTTTGAGTTGTCTTAAGTTTATCTCTAACGAGTTCCACTTTCTCCATAACATAAAAAACTGAGTCTGGCCCTATCAAAGCTGCTTCACCTAGTTCAAACCAACCAACAGGAGATCTACATCTATGCTCATATAATGCCTCATAAGGGGCCATCTGAATGCTGGAATTGTAGCTATTATCATGGGCAAACTCAATAAGAGGAAGGTGATCATCCCAACTACCTTTGAAATCGATCACACAAGCCATTATGTAAGGAGGAATAGAAATAGGTTGGGTATTTGGAAGGATATCAATTCCAAAGTGGATTTCCCTTTCGAGAGGGACTCCTGGAAGATCTTTTGGAAACACTTCTAGAAATTCACAAACTACTGGAACTGACTCAAGAGTTGGGGTTTTAAGTATAGAATCCTTAACCCAAACTAGATGATAGTGATAACCCTTCGATATCATTTTTCTGGCCTTAAGTTAAGAAATAAATCGACCCATAGGCGCTAATCTACTACACTTCAATTCTAAAATTGGTTCGTCCGAAAACTAAAAACGAATAATCCAGATCTACAATCAACTGATGCATAACATGAATATAACCAATCCATGCCCAGAATGACATCAAAGTCTACCATTTCTAACTCTACTAGATCTGCTAGGTTCTGACATACTTTTGTAGGGTAATTTTTGTATACTCGTCTAGCTATAACTGGGTCACCGATTGGAGTAGAGACAGAGAAAGGTTCTGAGAGAGTTTCTAGACTAACAACGAATTCGATTGCTATATTGAGTTATAAAAGACAAAGTCATGTCTATTGTCTTTCCACTTGAATTGACCATACGTGAATTAAATCCTTAAGCTAGTTGGATACCAATTTCACCCTATAACTACCAGTTACTTGCACAACTTCAAATATTTTATTCACCTCATCAATGAACTTATATGGGTCCTCACACAACATGGGACCCTGAAACTCAGGTGAATCTTTCTAAACAAATGTCGATACTAGCTACCACTGAACCACCATTGTTATTAGTTGGAACTCGAACCTTCTGATTGTTTAAGGTTGTCATACTTTTTGCCAAAAGTTGAAATGGCGTTCTTAAAATCTACAGTAGAATTTCCTTATCTGTTACTAGATGAACTGTGTTAGAATTGTGTGCATTAGAAGTCCATGCCTAAGCTCTAAGATGAGGCATGATCTGAAATATAGAACGTCAAGATAGAATGGAATAAGATCATACCTCACGCACGATAAGAGTAACAAGAAAGTGATGTTTTTCCGAATACATTTCATAGCATCCCTCTCATTAGATGTGGTGTACTTCACACCCAAGGAACAGACTCTACTTAGTGCGGCTTTTCAGACATCCTAGGACACTTAAACCTAGTGCTCTGATACAAAGTTTTGTCATTCCTTGAGCTACCCCAGCCACGCGGACACAGAACCTAGGACCACAAGTGATCCCAAGCTAACCCTACTGGCATGACCATGAGCATACAAAAGATAATAGACTGATCCAGAAGCTAAATCATAATTAAATCTCAAAAGATGGGGAATACCCATATATATAACTTAGATATTTGAAAACAATGAGTTTAATTAACTCAATACTAAGCTGAAACTAACTATGTCTGAAATAAGCCTCTAAACTGGACTAAAAAATACTAGGACAAGCCCTAGCTAAATCTAGAAAAAACTAAAACTAAATGACTAAAGACTGAAATGAAACTCATGACTGTTGTTTTTGGAGAATGAGGACTCACAACTAAATATGCTAAACTGTTGATCGAAAATCGATCTTTGCGTGATTTGGATGATGAGACCCTGAACCTACATCACGAGAAGATGTAGCGCACGTATACGTCAGTACTAGAAAGGTACTGAGCATGTAGGATAGAGTAAAGCTGAAATAAAACATAACTGAACAAGCATAAAAACAAGCATAATATTCTAACATGATAAACTAAATTCTGAGCAGACAAGATGCAATGACCAATTTATAACATGCTGAAACTGAATTCTGAATATACTGATAATCAATGTAGAGAATCTAACTGAACTTTGGGAGCTACTAATAACCGATAATAAAACCACAAGAGGTAAATGCGGAGTACGATGTATGCGCCCCATCAAGAGGACCAATATACCCTAGCAAAGTATTAAGCCTTGCTGGCGTGATCACTAAACTGATTTCCCACAGAGGGGACTTACAACCTACTTGGCTAGTAGTTCTGGGACTATTGGGTACGCTAAACCCTAGCCCGACTCGGTATTATGCTACTACCAATGAAAGTTGTAAATGTACTGATTATGTCTGAGTTTATGTAAATACTTGATATCTCGAAACTGAACATGCAAACTGAGAATTCAACAATTAATTTGGTAATAATGCATTTATAACTGAGGTATGTATATCTGAAATGTCAGAAATATCTGACCTAGCATGTGTAATTCAAGAACTAAAGAAATACATAGCTAGGGTTCTAAAATTCATGCGATAATCTGAGTAATAACATGGTAATCTGATTTGGAACATAAAACTAATAAATTCAAAAAGTTTGTTTGAATTTCTAGAAACCCTAGATCTAATCGTGATAACAGAATCAAGAATCTGACTGAAAACTACGGATCAATGGGTGAAAGGAACCCACTAGTGAAATCTGACATACCTGGTGGTGAAATCCACGGAACAATACATAGGTTTCGAGGCTGGAACTGCTGGAGCTTGCTGCATTATTGAACTAGGGTTCTTGAGCTTTTTCTCCTCTCTTGCTTTTAATTTTATAACTTTTTATTTAATTATTTGACTTTTAGTTATGTTTCTAGGCTTAAACTGACTAAAATATGATGATTTAGGGTCACAACGAAGTAACATAGGGTTTAAACAAAGTGATAAAGGTCTAAAAGACCTCAGGGAAAGTTACGGTCAGACCAAACGATGGCCAGTACTTACGGTTTGTCGTGTGATCGATGCCTTGTTGTTGGGTCTGTCGATTGGGGCTGTTCTATAGACCTTTACTAAAATGGTAATAACATTTTAGTCGGAGGTCAGAATTTAACAAGGTTGGTGTCTATGGATAGCTAATTCAATTATATATCTGTGGGGTAGGTCATGGGACACCTAATTTATTTTGTGCTAAGTGTTATGACCATTTGAAGTTTTCCCAACTGCATTTCCCCGTAACTGTCTGCAAATTTTCCACCTAAGGTAAGACCTATGGGGTAGGTCACGGACTACAAAGCGTCTTCTGACCTGCGGACCGTCGTCTTACCTACGGACTGTCGGTCCGTCCATCGATCAAGACTTATCCAATTTTTTTCCCGGCTGAGTTTTTGGGAGTTTCAGATCCCATCGATGGTTGTGCATCATGGACCGTCGATGCCACCGTTGGTTGCACCTACAGATTTTTCTGAAAAAACTAATTTTTGGTCTATTTTAGCTACAGGGTGTTACAATGAGGCAGACACCTCGAGGATTCGTGAGATCTTGATAATGAATCCTCCTAGCTTCACCAGTTTGAGAACTATAGAGGATCTAAAAAACTTTGTGGAAGAGTTGAAGAAGGTCTTCAATGTGTTGCATGTGGTAGATACGGAGAGAGGTGAACTAGGCGTATTTCAATTGAAGAATGTGTCTAGGACTTGGTTTGATCAATGAAAGGATAACAGAGATGAGGATGCACCACATCCAAGTTGGGCTCGCTTTGATGAAGACTTTTTGGGGCGTTTATTTCCCCGAGAACTAAAGAAAGCAAAGGTACAAGAGTTCCCTTAATTTTAAACAAGACTCCTTAAGTGTTGATGAGTATGGGTTAAATTTCACCCAACTGCCTTGCAATGCTCCGGAAATTGTCAAGGATATGATGAGCAGAATGAGCTTGTTTGTTACTGGCTTGGGTCTTGCTTCAAGCAAAGAAGGTAGGATGCAATGTTAATAAGCGACATAGACATATCCAGGCTGATAGTATATGTGCAACAAGTTGAGGAGGAGAAGTTGAGGGATAGAGAGGAGTATTGGAACAAGAAAGCTAAGGCTGGGAACGAGTCTGGTCAACAGAAGGGTGTTTCAAGTAGACCAAAATTTCAGAAATTAAAGGGGCATGCACCATTATCTACTAGTGCACCTACGCCTAGAAACAGAGGTGAATATAATGTCTAGAATTCGCAGAACTTCAAGATTTGACCATACCAATCCCAAAGTAGTGTGACACAATGAGAAAGTTGGGATCCATCATGTGGTAGGTGTGGTACAAACCACGCCACAAAGTGTGGGGATGACCAGTCGGGTTGCTTCAAGTGCGGAAAAGAGGGGTACTACATGAAAGAGTATCCTAAGAATAAGCAGAGAGCTGGAAATCCGGGCAATAGATCCCAATCTTCATTTAGTTGATCCACCAGAAAGGGCTGCACCTAGAGGAGCAATTTTCGGTACTAGCGGAGGATCAAACAACCTCTATGCAATCACTATCTGCCAAGAGCAAGATAACTTTCCAGATGTTGTCACGGGTATGATGAAAGTCTTTACTTGTGATTTTTATGCTTTGTTAAACCTAGGAGAAATTTTATCTTTTTCAACTCCTTATGTTGCAAATCAGTTTGAGATTCTTCCTGAAAAACTTTGTGAACCATTCTGTGTTTCTACACCTGTTAGGGAGTGTATTGTGATTGTCCAATTCCCATCAATCACAAGAACACCATGGCTGATCTAGTAGCGTTAGACGTGGTAGATTTTGATGTCATTCTATGTATGGACTGGCTTCTTACCTGTTATACGTCACTAGATTGTAGAACTCGAGTTATCAAGTTCCAGATTCCTAATGGGCTAGTCATAGAGTGGTGTGGTAGTTCAGCACTACCTAAGGGTCATTTCATTTTAGTTTTAAAGGGGTGTATCTATCACTTAGTTCGAGTTAATGACTCAAGTTACCAGGTAACCTCCTTTCAGTCAGTTCATATAATAAAAGAATTTCCATTAGTTTTTCCTAATGATCCACCCGGAGTCCCTCATGAGAGAGAAATAGACTTTGCCATAGACATCATTCCAGATACTCATCCTATCTCTATTCCGCCATACGTAATTGCACCAACAGAGTTGAAAAAGCTGAAAAACAATTGAACATTTTGTTAAATAAAGGCTTTATTTGACCAAGTGTCTCAGCTTGGGGAGCTCTGGTTTTATTTGTGAGAAAGAAAGATAGTACCCTTAGAATTTGTATAGATTAATGTCAGTTGAATTAGGTAACAATCAAGAATAAATATCATCTTCCAAGCATAGATGATCTTTTTGATCATCTTTAGGGTGCTTCTTGCTTCTCGAAAATTGATCCCAAAAAAGGCTACCCTTTGTTCAAAATTAGAGAATGTGACATTCAAAAGATAGCTTTTAGAACAAGATATGGAAATTATGAGTTTTTGGTTACGTCATTTGGTTTGACAAATGCACCTACAACATACATGGATCTTATGAACAGGGTCTTAAAACCTTATTTAGATCTGTTTGTAATAGTCTTCAATTATGACATATATTATTCAAGGAATGAAAAAGATCATGCTAGTCACCTTAGGATAGTTTTAAAGATTTTTAAAGATAAGGAGTTATACACAATATTCTCCAAGTGCGAGTTTTGGCTTAAGTCTGTGGCAATCTTGGGTCACCTCACTTTAGCTGATGGGATTTTTAGAGTTGATACCTAAAAGGTAGAAGCAGTTCAGAGTTGGACTAGACCCGTATCACCAACAAATATAAGGAGTTTCTTGGGTTTAGATGGCTACTATAGGAGATTTGTTAAAGGGTTTTCATCTATTTCGTCTCCTTTGACTAAGCTAACTCAGAAGACAGTCAAGTTTCAATGATTTGAAGCTTGTGAGAAAAAATTTCAAGACTTGAAAAAGAGATTAATTATCTCCCCTATTTTAACCTTACCAGAGGGTATTCAAGGTTTTGTGGTATACTTTGATGAATCGATAGTTTGTTTGGGTTGAGCTCTGATGCAGAATGGCAAGGTTAAAGCTTATGCCTCCAAACAGTTGAAGGTTCATTAGAAGAATTATCTGACTCATGACGTAGAATTGGATGCATTAGTTTCTGCTTTGAAGATATGGACTCACTACTTGTATAGTGTTCATGTTGACATATTCACTAATCACAAGAGCCTCCAATATGTGTTCACTCAGAATGATCTATATCTCAGACAGAGGAGGTGGTTAAAATTACTCAAGATTATTACATGAGTATTCTTTACCACCCATGTAAGGCTAATGTGGTTGCTAATTCTCTATGAAGGTTGTCCATAGAGAGTACCACCCATGTTAAGGAAGAAATGATGGAGTTAGCTAAAGATATGAACAAACTTGAACGCTTGGGATTCAGACTTATGGATTCTACAGAAGGGGGAATAGTGGTGACGAATGGGTATGAGTCATGATTAGTGTAAGAGGTGAAATAGAAAAAAACCAAGATCCCATTTTGCTTGACTTGAAGTCAAATGCTCATAAGCAAAGAGTATTAGCTTTTGAATAAGGGGAAGATAGTGGGATAAAGTATTAAGTTAGGTTGTGGGCACCTGGTGTGGATGGTGTCCAAGAGAGGATCATGGAGGAAGCTCATAGCTCCAGATATTCCATTAATCCGGGTTCCACAAAGATGTACTGCGATTTAAGAGAGGCATATTGGTGGGAAGGCATGAAGACGGGAATTGAAGAGTTTGTTGCTAAGTGACCAGATTGTCAACAAGTGAAAGTAGAAAACCAAAGGCCAAGAGGTTTTACTCAGAATGTAGTACTTCCGAAATGGAAGTAGGATATGATTGATATGAACTTTATCACATGCTTGCCAAGATCTCGCAAGTAGCATGATTCTATTTGTGTGATTGTTGATAGAGTGACAAAGTCAGCCTATTTTTTGTCGGTAAAGACTACCTATTTTGCCGAGGATTATGCTAAGTTATACCTTCAACAAGTGGTAAGACTTCATGGAGTTCCAATTTCCATTATTTAAGATAGAGGTGCACAATTTACTGCACATTTCTGGAAATCTTTCCAAAAAGGTTTCGGTTCAAAGGTAAACTTAAGCATTGTTTTTCATTCTATGACAGATGGATAAGAAGAGGGTACTATCCAGGATTTAGAAGACATGTTGAGAGCTTGTGTACTTGACTTCAAAGGGAATTGGGATGATCACTTACCTCTTATTGAGTTCTCTTACAAGAATAGTTACCATTCGAGCATCCAAATGGCTCCATATGAAGCTCTTTATGGAAGAAGATGTAGATCCCCAATGTCAGGGTTGATAGGGAAATATATAGTCCACCAAGATATGGATAAGGTGAAAGCGATTCAAGAGAGATTGAAAATGGCACAGACTCTCCAAAAGTCCTATAAAGATGTTAGGAGAATGTCGTTAGAGTTTGAGATTGATTGGGTATATCTGAAAGCTTCACCAATTAAGGGTGTTACAAGGTTTGGTAAGAAGAGGAAACTCAGTCCCCGGTATATTGGTCCTTACAAAGTATTCAAAAGAATTGGTAATGTAGCTTATGAGTTGGAACTACCCCAAGAATTAGTAGTGTTTCATTCGTATTCCATATTTCAATGTTGAAGAAGTGCTTGGGTGATCCCTTACTGAGTTTACCAACTAAGAATGTTGAGATTAAGGATAGTTTATCCTTTGAAGAGATTTCATTCCAAATTTTAGATCGTCAAGTTCACATGCTGAGAACTAAGGAAATTGCATTAGTCAAGGTCCTTTGGAGGAACCAATTCATTGAAGAAGCGACTTGGTAAGGTGAGGAGGTTATGAAGAAGAGATAACCACGTCTCTTTGAATCAAGAGAAAATGCAGATAAAGGTACTAAAATCTCTTCTTTACTTTTTCATTCATGTTTTGCGGGATGTTTTACGAGCCTAATCTTTTGGTTATTGAGAATATTACTGATTCTAATTTCTTGGGGAAATATACATTGAAGTTTAAAAGGTGTAGAGATGAAAATCGGAGAAGAAAGTCGGAATTCCCGTTTAACAGACCTCGGGGCGCCGCGCCTGCAAAAGACCCTAAAGGAAGGCTCTTTCAAATAGGACCAGCACGCCAACCTAAGAAGAGTGCCTTAGACCAAAGACTGTCCATAAATCTTTGGCACTTCACGCCTCTCAGAGCTCCAAGGTCATCTAGAGACCCCATTCTTTCCCTCTCTTTTCGTACTAGTTCCCAAGTGATGTGACCACTTTTCTTAGTTAATTCCAACACTAAAAATTACATATAAAAATCATGAAATCATCCATAAAAATGAGATAACGATCCTTAAATCCATAATCCATTCAAGGGAAGTTAATATAAAAGTCAAAGAAGTTAAGAGTCAAGTCTAAAAGTTATGGAAAATCTCATGTTCTTAGGCTAATGCCTCTTAAGTGTGTATGTGACTCATTATATGTAATCTTGAGGGTCGTTTAGGCACACGTAGAGAGGGTGTATGGGCGATCTCTTCGTGGTGTGACTAAACTGAATCTTAGGATAACTTTTAGTGAGAAGATTACATGCTAAAGGGGGTTTAAAGTGAAGTGAAGTGACTTATTTCCTAAATGATTTCTTCTGTGTTTCTAAGTTGTTAAATGTTGTTCTTATGATTATAGTATGATGTTTTAATCGAAATTCATGAAAAGCATTCTTATTACTAAATATGCCTTTTTCATAATTTTTGCCTGACTTCTATATTTAGTACATCTAATTTTCTAACCTATTCTTTTACTTTTTAACTAAAGTGTAGGAAATGGAATCTTGATGTGCCATGAAGAATGGATAAGTTTCTAAGGGTTAAAGATGAAGTATTGGTGACTCCTCATCGATTCTAGGACAATAGCCACATGTTCCTTTATGTCTTAAGTCTTTATTTTATGTCTTGTAT
Organism: Solanum pennellii; assembly: GCF_001406875.1. NCBI lineage: Eukaryota > Viridiplantae > Streptophyta > Magnoliopsida > Solanales > Solanaceae > Solanum > Solanum pennellii. The sequence goes on along the minus strand of NC_028637.1, from coordinate 7,754,601 downwards.
GGTATCATTCCCAAATGTTGTAAACTCTTAATTCTAGATGGTTCAATCAGATGGTGTATAGTTCTAATGTTTTAAATGAAAGTCCACCGCTTGCGTATTGCATATGAAAGAGTTCTTCGTGTGTGAAGAAAGTTTCAAATTTTTACTCATTTTAGTTATGCTTATTATACAATGAATGATACAAGAGTCTTAGATAAGACTTATTAAAGTCTCATTTTCCGTGTGACATCGCAAGGATACCCTACCTTCAAGAGTGTACTTGTGGGATGTGACAAACTTTGTATCATAGCATAAGGTATAGGGTGTGTCTTAGTTGTGGTATGAACCACATCTAGTAGAGTCTTGTTTGTAATGTGAAATGCGCCACATTATAAATAGGAGGCTATTGGCTGCTAAGAAAAGTTTCACTTCTTCATTCATCTAATCGTGCCTAAGAGTTTGGTATATGGTGTTTTCCCCTTGTTTCCCTTATATGTTAGTCCCTAGAGGGTTACTTTATGAAGTTTGGGTTGAGGGAGAGAAAATATGAGATGTATTTGTTAGATGAGTTGTGATAGATGGTGGTCTTGTCCTTAGATTGGCTTGGTTACCTTTTGAAGTGTATTTAAGTTGGAAAGACTGGTAAGATATAGCGTGAGAATGTTAAGGAATAGTTGTTAAGATAGTTTGATGTTGTTAAGACCTTAACCATAGGAAAGGAGGTGATGGGATTTGAAGGAGTAGAAGTGAGTTCTCTTAGTAAGGGGATGTAGTGGTTATATAATGAGACCTTTGAGAGCCTTTAGTCTCCATGAGATAGAATTGGGTGATAAAGTATTAGTATGGTTTAAGGTACGTTGAGAGAGTTCCTTATAGTAAATGTTATGTTGACTTTAGAATGGGTTTCTCCTAATTTGGGGAGTATGGTGAAGTGTAATGTTTGTTGGGATTGATGTGTCCTTAACCTTACATTATATGTTTATTCAAGCCTAAACAAAAGAGTTCTTGGTAACTTGGTTGTAGAGGATTCTTTTGTGCAAGATGAGTTCCTAACTTTCTCCTTATGATATGCATGCCTGATTGAAGTTTTGTTGAATATGAATTTCATTAACTTCTTGCATTGTGTATTTTATGAAGACATGATTGTTTTGTAAAAGATATTTATATGATGTTACCTTGAATATTAGCATTCCTATATCATGAGTTTCCTAGAAATTGCATTTTTAAAAAAATTTGCTCAAACCGCTGTAATGCACACTGCCAGTTCATAGGGAATTTTTTTGAAATTTGACTAATTGATTGTTTGGTCTAAAATTGTTGTAATGTGGTTAGAACTGATGTATATAGTATTATATTGAATATAAAATGAGATTTTGCTATTTGGAATGAAGCATGTGAGTTTTATAGCATAATGAGTTTCTAATTGAATCCTTACTCTTGGAAGTGTTCGGTGAGTGACAAGTGTCATTCGAGGACGAATGTTGTCCAAGTGGGGAGAATATAAGACCCCGAAAATGATTTAGGTAAAGCTAGAGCCCAACATGGTTTTAATGGCGATATAAGGTCTGAATTTGGTTTATAATATGGGTAAGAGGCAGTAGCTAAGAGTTTAGGTGCATTGGAAGTCAAACGTCAAGGGACGACCAGGACGTTCGACGACTTAGTCACCTAAGTACCTCATATGTGGTTTTATGTGTTTATATGTGATGCATGATCTTATATGGTTCTTAAATGAGTTTATATAGTGTTTAAAGTCATTATGTCAAGTTTCGTTAAGTTTTGAGGTCAAACGTCCATGACGTTCGAAAGGTATGCCTTGAATTGACCTTGTACGTCTAGGTGTATTTCGTCGAGTTTTATGTGTTCGTTTCCTATGAAATTCATGTGAGAGATGTTAACTTATAGACGATCATAATTGAGTGGGAAAAGTCCGGGCAAACATCCCCAAGGACCAACTAAGGGTCATTGAGGAAGGACCAAAAACTGTTGCCAACACAGTCCCAGGCAAGCCCCAGACGATGAAACAGTCTACGGCTCGTGGGGATGTTGATGCCCCGTCGAAGGGTGTCGTCATGGAAACTTAACAAAGAAAAATAATATAACATGGAAAAAAACTCTTGGATCAACACCCAGAGCCTCGTTGACCATTCGGAGTAAGTAGTGAGCCTCCTTGCATTCTGGAGGACACTTTTATTTGTTTTCTAGTACTTCATTTATTGGATGTTGTGGGGTCTGTCCCAACATCCATCTTAGTGTTGTAGAGTCTTCATAGAAAGTCAGATAGTCAGTTTGAGTCTCTCATTTGAATTGCAGATGTTTTGCTATGAAAATTTAAGTGTCATTTGGCCAAACTATTATGTTTTTAGTATTTCTATTAAGAATGTTCTCATTTCATAATTAAGTTTAGTTAAGTCTTCCGCTTAATTAAGTAAGTCAGGCCAAGGGTTTGCTCAAGACCAAAAATAGTCATTGGGTGCCGACGACTTCTAGAGTGTAGGCTCGGGGCGTGACACTTTCACATCATGATTGTAAGTGTTTTATGAGAATAATCTTTCAACAACAACAACATCATTTACACTTCAGTCTCAAAGTACCCTTAAAGAATTTACATAGGTTTCATATGATCATGCATATAATCATATATTGCCCTTTAAAGGTTCCAATCTACTTCCAATCATCACATCTAGAATTCCAAACCTTGTTAATTTGGGTATTCTACTATTTCAACTAAAGGAATTTGGGGAGTCCATGGGTGGAAGGAACCCATGGATTAAAGCTACAATAACTCAAGTTCAATTTCTTATCTTCAATGGAGAATTTTTATCTTTGACTTCAAACCCTTGTTGAATCTTCTTCTTTATAGTTATAGAGAAAAATATTTGAGAGAAGTTGGTTTCTTTTAAGATTTAGGAAGAATAAATGAAATGGGTATAATTTGGGGGTAAAAAGACTTATATAAGAGGTTATAAAGGTAAGGAAAATGCCATATTATAGGATTTAAATAATTAAGAAAATACCCATTTAACCTTAAAAAAATTTGTCAGGTGACCATCAACAAACCCTAGTCGTGGAACGTGGTCTGGACCACGACCCTGCCTAGTGTACCTTAATTTGATGGTTAGACACTATGTTTTGAGAATTCAAACCATAGACTCCGACCGGAGTCGTGATCTGACATACAATATGTATCGAGCCGGTGTCCTAGACCTATGAACTATGGCAGGTGGCCAACCCACGGACCCCACCTAATGTCCATATGTCGAGTTATGAACACCGACTGTGGTCTTAATGGGTTGTACCTCAGGTACTAAAATTTTGTTCTTTATCCTTTTTGGAACGAAATTTACAAAATTATTGTGTTTGACGTGTCTTATTGGTGAGGTTTTACTTGAAATCATGCTTATTGAAACCTAGAGTTTTTCTTGTCAGTCCAATACTCTAGCTTTGGTGAATGCAAGAAATTACCTTGGGCACATGTTTTGGAAGAAAATCCAAATGACCATACCTTTTATGACAACCTTGTGAGGGTGTGCAACCATCACAACACTATTTAAGATTAAACCTTTTGTTGTCAACCTTGTTGAAGCCTCTTGATCTATATTCCCTTAACTTCTCACCTATAAATCCCTTTTGAAGCATTGATTTCTATGAATAGCCCTATGTTGGGAGTGCAGAAGCAATGTGGAAGGAAAGACATACTCAAATGAGCTTGTCGACTAAGGTTCATAAATCTAATGCTAAAGCAAGAGAGAGACTAGAGAATTAGAAAATAAAGATCCGTTGAATGAGCTTGGCGAGCCTGTCTAACGTTGCTAAAGTGATCATGCACTGAATTTGTTGTCCTTATATAAGGAACAATTTTCTTTACTTCTGAAATAGCAATGAAGAAGGTGCCCCCTCGCGCTGTCGTCATCGCTCGGCTTTGGATTTGGCAAATTATGTGATTTATTGATAAATAATTTATCAATATTTGTTAATTAAATATATCCTATTAATATTATCTCTTATAAATTAATTTAGAACGTTAGTTAATTAGTAAATTAACTGAATTAATTTGTGTGTAACGGTAACGTTCCGAAAAGTTGTTACCCTTTCCGAAAAGTCATTACTTTACCAACAGACACATTTTCCAAAATATTGTGTTTTTTTTCAAAAGACACAACTTTCTGGATAAAATGGGTTTCAACATATTTCTCTTAACAGACACGTTTCTTGATTAAAATGGCTATAAAAGAAAGTCATTTTTCATTTTTTCAAACACAGAAATTTTTTCCTTTTTTCATATATATTTTCTCTCAAAAATCAAAGTGTCGATCGACTTAGTCTGTGTGACTTGTTGTTGTTCTTATGTTCACTTAAGTTAAGGAAGTTTGAGGTACCTCTATTTCTTTATAAATATTAATCCATTTTATATTGGGAGAAATAATCCATAACCTCGGGTACAGTGAGTTTCTTAATGAGACAAAGTAGTTTCTGTGGACTCGAATTATTTTGTTTTCTCTCTACTTCATCCTATTTCAATTTCTATTTTGACTAACGTTAAAAGTACAATTTAATAACAGACACCCCTTAACTACTTGAAATGAACCCCATTATACTACACAAAAACATGAATAGTTCCAAAAGTTTATATACATCTCTGTCTTCTATTTTTCATTTTTTGATGGGTCCATTGAAATCACTGTCTCTATCTCTAAAGATAGGCATAAGGTAATTGTAAACTTTGTGTTTACCATACTCCACTTCGGATATTAAAGGAGATATGTTCTTGTCTGTTGAAAAGAGAATTACGCAAGAATATTGTTGTAAGAAGAATTAGATGAGAATATCTTTATGATTGGTGTGGGACATTATTATGCAGTATTATAAACATGCACTTAAAGCGGAGGTGTACTGAATAAAATATGCATTTTTTTACTTAAATTTAAACATTCACACTATTGATAGTAAAATTAATGGGCATGTGCTGGTACGGGATCCTTCATCTAGTATAAGAATAAAGGAGCGAATATAATAATTTTTTCCTGAGGAAATGGCCTTTCAAGGTTTAGAGCTTCTAAGGTTTGATCATTTCTTTGTAGATTAATTTACTTCTTGAATGAGTCTATTTTTATTTTATGTTCCTTTGGAAAATAAATTTAACAAAGTCAAAGTAGAATACATGCAACAGGAAAAAAACCTTATGTAATTTTACCTTTGACTGGTAATGAAATTTTATAATTAGTTTAAACATATTTTGTAAAAATAATATTTTCAATAGATATCAAAGTATTTGACAACCAATATTCACGTAGTGAATAACATATCTTCAAAATTTCAACTTGTTCAAATTGGAATTTATTTATATTTTAAAATTGTACATAGTAAATATGATGTTAATGTACAAGTCTTTTCATGCTAAAAAAATACGAATGACATGTTTCAAAAATCTGAAACTTACACCTCAACTTATATAAGAAAAAATGTACCTATTGAATTGCAATGACTAAGTGATTTTACTTCTGACTCGACACTTCATTTAATTTAACAACCAAATTTCAATATAACAATGTGTTATTGTGCGAAGATAAAGCTGGTTTGTCAATTAGTGGATGTTTGTCCATGTTTTAATGTTAAATTTAATAAAAGTAAAATTTATTTTTAAAGTAACAATTAAATATTCTAAAATTAAAGTTGTGTTTGGCAATGAATATGAATTGGAGTTGTTTGAAAATTTGAGTGAGTAATTTTGGGGGGAAAAAGTGAAAACTACTTTTTGTTGTTCTTAAAATTCTTGCGTTCTTATAGTGGAATTCCAATGTTTTGTGGCTAGATGTGTTTTTTTCGGAGTTCAACTATAGAAAAAAAAACTAATAACTTTTTATAGCAAAATGCATTGAAAAATAATAATTTGAGATTATTTATCAAAATAAAGGTATATGACATAAAACTAGAAACAATAAGCTTACTGATTTAGCTATTGTCTTGCTTAAAAGTACATAGAAATAGAAAGGAAGAAAACAATAAGCTTTCTTATTTGGCTAATGCCTTATTGCAAGTTACATTGAACAAAAATTAAATTCCATATGAATTATTCCTTTCTATGTCACACTATGAAAGCAAAATGCATTTAAAAATAATAATTTGAGATTATTTATCAAAATAAAGGTATATGACATAAAACTAGAAACAATAAGCTTACTGATTTAGCTATTGTCTTGCTTAAAAGTACATAGAAATAGAAAGGAAGAAAACAATAAGCTTTCTTATTTGGCTAATGCCTTATTGCAAGTTACATTGAACAAAAATTAAATTCCATATGAATTATTCCTTTCTATGTCACACTATGAAATTTTATTTCTTCAAATTATGTTTTCACTACTTTCTGTAATTCGACCTTTGGGAGAACGGTTTCCACATTCACACCATTCACCATAACAAAAATAGATAGGGATATCTGCACAATGACGTTTACAATCTGCGTCTGTCTTGCAACAACACCTAGGAATATCTATTGCGTCAACCTTTGGCGAGGCACCTATCAAATTAAATGTCAGAATCTATAATTAATATAAAAACACATTTCATATTTCTGAACAAGAAGATTTTCAAAATTAACTTAGAAAATATTACAGTGAAGTGTATGATACTCCATCAATAATAAATCAAATCAAGAAAAAAGACTTACATATCTCTATCATCATAAACATGAGGAAAAAAGTCCACACTTTGAAAGTCATATCTTAATTTTTTTGTATGCTCTCTAAGTCACTTGATGATGATGTTTTGTTTCTTTGTGTCCTATTTATAGTACATTTAGTTGACTATTTCAAACATATTTATATTTACAATTGAATCTCGTAACAAATAGATCTTTCATTTTGGGTCAATTACGTTTAAGTTGACATGATTCTATATTTTGTCCGTTGGAACATGTTATTTGCACATGTAAGGTGTTCGAATTTTCATTTGACTTAATATGTATGCCATTTTTACATATGTATCAATTCTATTAGCTATTATATTTAACTTGTCATTTGATGAGTGTATAGAGAGATGGTCTTTTGACAATCATCTTCTTCGAAGCGGCTTCCACTTCAAACTCACATAGATATTTGCTAACCGTGTTATCGCGTAGATACATTATTTGGTCAACTCCGCCAAACTTAGAGTTGTATTTAGTACCTCTAAGAAATATGATTATCCACCGTTAGTCAGTAATGTGGGTTGGCTTGGATTACTTAGTGTTGCGCGCCTAGGAGGGCAGCACGCATTGGGATGCGGAGGGGCTATTATCGTCCAAATCATTAAAACCATTAAGCTTTATTAACTCATTAAAAAGCCTTAATATTGTATCCTTGTCCCTGAGAATTGTCTTCATCATGAGAATGGATTGACTTTGTTGATAATGTCGAACCGTCATTTACAACTTTATTTTTCTCCTTGAATCTAGATCCTGGGATCTCCAGTCTGCCAAATAGAGTTACCGCCATGATGACTTGTCCTAAGCCGTAAATTCATTCTCTTAGATGATCTTTTAAGTTCCTCTCTAGTTAGGCCTTTTTGTAAGTGGATCTGACATATTATCCTTTGACTTTACATAGTCAATTCTGATAATTCCACTAGAGAGTAGTTTCCTAACGGTATCATGTCTATGTCGTATATGACGCTATTTTGTGTTATACATCATGCTCCATGCCCTACCTATTGCATCTTGACTGTGGAAGTGTGTGCATACTAATGCCAATGGTTTGGGCCAAAATAGAGTATCTATCAACAAATTCTGGAGTCTTTCAACTTATTCACCGACCTTATCTCGAGCACCAAGCTCAAAGAGCATTGTAGAGCTAGCAATACATGTCTCTTTTAAAATATTTCTAAGAGACTGATCCTCTACCAATAGTAAATACATATCCACTCGTGAATTTTACTTCATTCTTCCGATGATTCAATTTGCATCACTATATCTTTCAATATTGTTATAATGCAAGACATAGTTTTAAGTATTATTTTAAATACTCCAAAACTCTATTTATTGTCATCTAATGAATTTATTTGTGATCACTTGTGAACGGACTCAGTTTAAAATAACAAATGCTATATCTGATCGCACACACTATATGATATATATCATGCTTCTCAAAAATCTAGCACAATCCAATTGTGAGTCACTTTTGTTTTCACTCTTTTAAAATGCAAAACTCACATTTATTGGACATTTGACAATATTGACATCCAAATATTTGAACTATTTAAGTACCTTTTCAATGCAATGAGACCGTGAATATGCTAAACATTATGGAGTTCTACGAATTCTTATATCTAAGATCGCATTAGCAACTACAATAATTTTCATTCCACTTGCTTTATAGCATACGTTTAGTAGCATTTATGTCATTAGTGTCTCTTTTTATGATCAAAATATCACCAATATACAAGTTCACACACTTTCTATTGTTTACCAGGAACCACAAAAACTTCGGGTTGTTCCATGTAAATTTCTTCCTCCAATTCTACATTTAAGAAAGTTAATTTCACATTCATTTGATGAATTTGGAGGTCATATACCACACCAATAATTTTTGCATCTAAATGGATGTAATTCTAATTACTAACGAGTATATATATATATTGACGAGATCAAAACCTTTGTTTTCTTTTGTCTAAATCCTTTGACACAAAGTCTTGCTTTATATTTTTCAACAGTTCCATCAACTGTTATTTTCCTTCTTAAGATTCACTTTAAACCCAAAGGTTTATTTTCTGAAAGAAGATCAATTATTTTCCAATATTGTTTATTGACACCATCTCCAAAGATTGAGTCTACAGAAGACACATGAAATGTTATAAAATCAAATTCGAATGAAGGAAACGTACTTTAACATTTACTAAGCCTCTGAATCTCTTTATTAAGTACATTATCGTTTTCATTTCCTAACTTATCACTTATTATATTTTTTCACACTGATTTTCAACTTCGCTATTAAATTGTCTAGACAATTCTATAGCTTCATTCTTACCATTCAGCAAATAGACATAGTCATTTCTAATGCAATTCTTAATAAAATTAACAAATACTTTTTTCCACCATGAGATGGTGTTAACTTCATATCACAAATGTCAGTTTAAATCAATTCTAAGGGATTAGAATTCCTTACAACAGATTTATAAGAATGCTCAACATACTTAGATTCCACAAAAACTTGATATTTTTATTTATTGCACTCAAAGTTAGGAAAAACTTCTAAGTTGATCAATTTTCCTTACAAGGTTTTGTAATTGACATACCCCAAGTGTTCATGAACATTGACTCAAGCAAGTAAGAACAAGTAAAAATATTGAGTTTGAAAAACTCTTCGCGAGGTAGCTTTTTCCTCACTAATATTTTGTTCCTATTTCTTATAATTTTGTGTGATACAAACATTGTTTAGATTGTTAAATATCCTTTTCAAAAGGACATTTCAAATAACTTTCAATATGATTGTTATAGAACTACCCATGAACAAAGTTTCATCAGGTTCAATAAAGATAATATAGTCTAAATCTTATTTTTACAAAAACATAACAAATGACTATTCACCAATATTCATGTCTATGCAAATACTTTTACTATAATAGACATATCTTTTAATGTAAAATCACAACATTTAAGTGATATTTTTTCCATAAAAGAACACAATTATTTTGAACAAGTATATATATAATTTGGATGTTTCATACTAGTCACACAATATACTAGTAATAGAGGAACTCAACAACCACAATACAAAATATACTCCATGAATTTTGTGGGTAAACATAATAATAAAGTATCAATGAATTTCATATCTTTTTTACTCCAAAGTTAAATTAGACACCATGTCTAATCATAATCAAATAACCCCCACAGTTCAAATGTGATCTCAAACATATTTTTCAAGTATTTGAAAATAGTTTTTCCACATATTTAATGTTGGAAAATTATTCTACGAAAGAATTATAGTGCTGCAATTCTCTTTGACAATGTTTACACAATGTCAAAGTTCATTCCTTAGAGACATAAAATCACAAATTCTAAGTCACTGGTATTTTTTCTCTATCATAAATAGATATACTACTTAGTATTTTAAATACTACCAATAAGAAAAAAATTGTACAATTTATTTCTATATTACATTGAATTTTATAGAAAATCAAAAGTACAACACTGACTTATGATGTGAAGTTTTCATATTCTTCAAACCAATTGTATAGTCCAATTTATCCAGAGTATAAAACCACAAAAGTTTTTAGTCTACAAAAATCAGACACACTAACATTTCTCATTGAGTACAAAACTACAAAAGTTTTTTTTTCTCCAATCAGAATAACACATATTCTGTATCTCATAGAAATGTTTTTCTTATCAAATAGTCTTCCAACTATATCATTCTAACATACTATTTTATCAAACAAAAATATGCATCTCCCATTTTTGCAAACTAAAGAATTTAAAAATCAACAATATTTACGAAGTAAAATTCATTCCACAACATATGGTTTGCAGATCTTTATCCAAAGATACACATGATAAAAAAAATAAAAAATCAAAGATGATAACTCTTAGAAACTATTTTCCTCCTTAGATAATTTAATAAGAAGGTTACCTGGTAATCTTCAAACGAAATACCATAAATATTTTCTGCTACATTCTCACTTCGACCTTGCTAAACAAAGCAACGAATTATTGAGAAGTAATGCATTTATCTTCTACTTCTATGATCAGATTCTCTCAATTAGTAGAATACAGAAAATACTAATTGTATATTAACTTCCTTAAGATTGTTGTTCATCTTGTAATCCAAATATACTTAGAAGAAAACATTGAACATCTTTGTAACACAACAAAGTTTAAGAACATTTTCACAACTAGAAAATTAAAACTAGTAGCGAAACTAGAATCAGATACAGATTAAAAAAATATATATGAAATATTATTTTAAAGAAGAATTGTTGTTAATATGTGTCTAGAGAATCTTACTGATTCCAACAAACTTTGCAGAAACACGAAGTTACCAAGTTTAATGAACCAGTGAAGAACAAAGGAATAGAAGAACTGAAATTAATTTTTACAAATATAAAATTTGTAAAATACTTACCAGAATCTGAAAAAATTATAATAGGAAAAACATCAAGTCCACTAAACTCACATTGTCCCCTTAAGGAAAATATTCCCCTCTAGTATCCGAGGTTTGATTTGGAATATGACCTCCCAGGGTAAAATAATTTCAATCACCTGTGTATAGATACCAAAAACACCGATGTCAGCGAACCACTCAACGGCGGTAAGGTAAACTTAGAATACTATATTTAATAGTTGAAGAAGAAGTCCATTATTCTATATTAAAATGAGAGGAAATCCATCAATTTATAGAAAACAAAGGGTAGTGCGAAAAGGTTCTTATTGTGCCTTACCGGAAAGGTCACAAACCTTTGGAAAAGTCACAATCTTTCATAAAGGTCGTCATCTTTCATAAAAGTCACAAATTTCCATAAAAGTCATAACTTTTCATAAAATTTGAAACTTTTTCATAAACGTCACAACTTTTCATAAAAGTCGCAACATTTTATAAAAGTCACAACTCTTCATAAAAGTCGCAACTCTTCATTTTTCATTCACATCTTTTTAAAACCCAACAACTTAATCCTAGTCTAGATCTTTGATTGATAATTTAAAGAGATTGATTAAAGTGGAGAATTACTCTAATTCATGCAATTTAGGTTTGATGTCTATGATATTCTTGAAAGAGATATTATGGATGAGGTGAATTCGCCTAAATATGCTTGAATAAAAGATTAACTCTTTATGGTATTCGATCCTGAATCTTAGTTGGATATTTTTATATTTAATTATTACTTATTCTCATGATTATTTTCAAGGATAGTTTGAGTGTTATCACCATACGAAGTATGCTAACATGTCATTTCAACTTATCGAATAGTTAACTATTTTAAAATTGCTACAGGTTTTGTTAGTGAAACCACATTATCCATATAAGTTTACAGAACAAGACAACACAAATGATGTCTGAGACTATTTATAAGGCATTGAAAGGAGGTTAGGCTTGGATTCATTGTATTTGAAAGATTATTTTAACTTCTATGGTTATGATTTGAAAAAGATAGTCATAGCACTGAAGATACCCCTAAAGTATTTGCAATGAACACTATTATCCTACAGAAAAACTTGTAGAGTTCAAAAATTTTATATACATCTCTGCCTTTCATTTTTCATTTTTTGATGGGTCAATTGAGAACAATATCTCTATCTCCAAAGATAGGCATAAGGTAATTGTAAACTTTTTCTTTCCCATACACCACTTCGTATATTAAAGGAGATATGTTCTTGTTTGTTGAACTACACGAGAATATTGTTGTAATAGGAATTACACGAGAATATCCTTGTGCTTGGTTTGGGACATTATTATGCAATCTTATAAACATGCACAAAAAGCAGAGGTGTACAGAACAAAATATGCTTTTTTTAACATAAATTTTAACACACACTATTGCTAGTAAGATTTGTGGGCATGTAGTTGTACGAGATCCTTCATCTAGTATAAGAATAAATGAGAGAATATAATAATTTTTCTTCCAAGAAATGACCTTTTGAGCTTTAGAGCTTCTAAGGTTTGATCATTTGTTTGTAGATTAATTTAATTCTTGAATGAATCTTTTTTTATTTTATGATCTTTTCACAGAATAAATTTAACAAAGTCAAAGTACAATTACATGCAACAGCCGAAAATAATTAAGTAATTTTACCTTTGACTGGCAATGGAATTTTATAATTAATTTGTAAAAATAATATTTTCAATAGAGAACAATGTATTTGGACACCAATATTCATGTAGTAAATAACATATCTCCAAAACTTTAACTTGTTCAACTTGTAATTTATTTATAATTTAAATTTGTACATAGTAAATATGATGTTAATGTACAAACCTTGTCATGCTAAAAAAAATACGAATGACATTCTTCCGAAATCTGGAACATACACCTCAACTTATAAAAGAAAAATTGTGGCTATTGAATTGCAATCAGTAAGTGATTACGCTATTGACTCAACACTGCAATTAATTTGACAAGCAAATTTCAATATAACAATTTGGTTTAATGTGCTAAGTTAAGGCTAGTTTGTTAATCAGTGGACGTTTGTCCATGTTTTATTGTTAAATTTAATAAAAATAAATTTTATGTTTTAAGTAACAAGTAAATATTTTATAATTAAAATTGTGTTTGGCAATGAATACGAATTGTAGTTGTTCGAAAATAATAGTGAGTAATTTTGGGGCAAAAAGTTAAAACAACTTCTTGTTGTTTTTAAAATTCTTGAATTCTTCTTACAATGAATTTCAATGTTTTGTAGCTAAATGTATTATTTGGAGTTCAACTCTAAAATAATGTAAAAACTTTTTATTACGTAATGCCTCTAAAATATAAAAATTTGAGATTATTTATCAAAATAAAGGTATATGACATAAAGATAGAAACAATAAGCTTTCTGATTTTGCTTATGCGTTGTTTCAAATTACAAAGAAATAGAAAGGAAGAAAACAATAAGCTTTCTTATTGGGATAATGCCTTGTTGCAAGTTACATTGAACAACAATTAAATTTCATATTTATTATTCCTTTATGTGTCACGCTATGAAATTTTAATTCTTCAATTTATGCTTTCAGTAGTTTCTGTAATTCGACCTTCGGGAGGCCGGTGCCCACATTCACACCATTCACCATCACAAAATTGTTGGATTTTAAAAAGGTGTGAATGGAAAATGAAGAGTTGCGACTTTTATGAAGAGTTGTGACTTTTATGAAATGTTGCGACTTTTACGAAAAGTTGTGACTTTTATGGAAAGTTGTTACTTTTATGAAAGGTGACGACTTTTCTGAAAGATTGTGACTTTTCCAAAGGTTTGTGACCTTTCTGGCAAGGCACAATAAGAACCTTTTCGCACTATCCTTTGTTTTCTATAAATTGAGGGATTTCCTCTCATTTTAAATAGAATTTATGGACTTCTTCTTAAACTACTAAATCTAATATTCTAAGTTTACTTTACTGTCGTTGAGTGGTTCGCTGACACCGGAGTTTTTGGTATTAATACTCTGGTGATTGAGATCATTTTACCCTGGGAGGTCATATTCCAAATCAAACCTCGGATACTAGAGGGGAATAATTTCCTTAAGGGGACACTGTGAATTCAGTGGACTTGATCTTTTTCCTATTAAAAATTTTCTAGATTCTGGTACGTGTTTTACAAACTTTAGATTTGTGAATTAATTTCAGTTCTTCTATTCTTTTGTTCTTCACTGGTTCATTAAACTTCGTAACTTCATGTTTCTGCAAAGTTTGTTGGAATCAGTAAGATTCTTTAAACACATATTAACAACAATTCTTCTTTAAGAAAAATATTTCGTATATTTTTTTTAAATCTGTTTCTGATTCTAGTTTCGCTACTAGTTTTAATTTTCTAGTTGTGAAAATGTTCTTAAACTTTGTTTTCTTCCAAAGATGTTCAAAGTTTTGTTCTAAGTATGTTTGGAATACAAGATGAACAACAATCTTAAGGAAATTAATATACTGTTAGTATTTTTTATATTCTACTGATTGAGAGAATCTGATCATGGAGTAGAAGATAAATGCATTACTTCTCCATAATTCGTTGCTTTGTTTAGCAAGGTCGAAGTGAGAATGTAACAAAAAAAATTTATGGTATTCTGCTTAAAGATTACCAGGTAACCTTCTTATTAAATTTTCTAATAGTTTCTAAGAGTTATCATCTTTGATTTTTAACTTTTTTTTTTATTATGTGTATCTTTGGAAAAAGATCTGCAAACAATATGTTGTGGAGTGAATTTTACTTCGCAAATATTGTTGCTTTTAAAATTCTTTAGTTTGCAAAAATGAGAGATGCATATTTTTTGTTTGATAAAATAGTATGTCAAAATGTTATAGTTGGAAGACTATTTGATAAGAAAAACATTTCTATTTGATAAAGAATATGTGTTATTCTGTTTGGAGGAAAAAAAAACTTTTGTAGTTTTGTACTCCATGTGAATGTTAATGTATATGATTTTTGTAGACTAAAAATTTTTGTGATTTTATACTCTGGATAAATTGGACTATGCAATTGGTTTGAAGAATATAAAAAATTCACATAATAAGTCAATGTTGTACTTTTGATTTTCTATAAACTTCAATGTAATATAGAAATAAATTGTACAATTTTTTTTGTCCTTATTGTTAGTATTTAAAATACTAAGTGGTATGTCTATTTATGATAGAGAAAAAATACCAGTGAATTAGAATTTGTGATTTTGTATTTCTATGGAATGAACTTTGACATTGTGTAAACGTTGCCAAAGAGAATTGCAGCACTATAATTCTTTCGTAGAATAATGTTTCCAACATTAAAATTTGTGGCAAAACTATTTTCAAATACTTGAAAAATATTTTTGAGATCACATTTGAAATGTGGGGGTTATTTGCTTATGATTAGACTTGGTGTCTAATTTAACTTTGGAACAAAAGATATGAAATTTAATGATACTTTTGTATTATGTTATACCCACAAAATTCTTGGAGTATATTTGGTATTGTGGTTGTTGAGTTTCTCTATTACTAGTATATAGTGTGACTAGTATGAAACATCCAAATTATATATATACTTGTTCAAAAT
>NC_028637.1:7702900-7738078 GCF_001406875.1 Solanum pennellii | reverse complement strand
CGAAGAGCTTTTCAAACTCAATGTTTTTATTTGTTCTTACTTGCTTGAGTCAATGTTTGTGACATGAACACTTGGGGCATGTCAATTACAAAACCTTGTAAGAAAAACTGATCAACTTAGAAGTTTTGCCTAACTTTGAGTGCAATAAATAAAAATGTAAAGCTTTTTGTGGAATCTAAGTATGTTGAGCATTCATATAAATCTGTTGAAAGGAATTCTAATCCCTTAGAATTGATTTACACTGACATTTATGATATGAAGTTAACACCATCTGATGGTGGGAAAAAGTATTTGTTACTTTTATTGAGAATTGCATTAGAAATGACTATATCTATTTGCTAAATGGTTAGGATGAAGAAATAGAAATGTCTAGATAATTTAATATCGAAGTTAAAAATCAGTGTGAAAAAATATATAAGAAGTGATTAGAATGGAGAGTATAAATCTCATTGTGCAGAAATATGTTTGGAAAGTGAAATATCAAACTACTGCTATATTCACCTCAATCTAATGAAAAACCGAACGTTGAAAGAAATGCTGGATGTATATTTATAAGTTCGGGTTTACACAAAACTTGTGTGGAGGAACTATCCTTACTGCAAAAGGATCAACAAAAAGTTTTGTCCTTTTAGAAAGAAAGCGATTTTGTTTTATCAGAATACAATCTTTTCCATATGAGAAATGGAAAGAAAGGAAATCCAATTTGAAATATTTCAAAGTGTGGGGGGTATCTAGTCAAAGTCCAAGATCCATTCCTAAAAGAATTAAAATAGGACCTATGACTGTGGACTGTAAAATTAAACTTGAGTAGTCTAGAGAAGGGTCTAAAAGACCTAGGAAATGAAAAGGATAATGTACTTAATAAAGAGATTCAGAAGCTTAGTAAAATGTTAAAGGACATTTACTTCCTTCGAATATGATTTTAGTAACATTTTCTGTGTCTTCTGTAGACACATCCTTTGGAAAGATGGTGTCAATAAACAATATTGAAAGTTAATTGATCTTCTTCAAGAAAATAAACCTTTGGGTTCAAAATGATTCTTTAGAAGGAAAAATAACAGTTGATGGAACTGTTGAAAAATATAAAGCAAGACTTTGTGTCAAAGGCTTTAGAAAAAAATAAGATTTGATCTTGTCGATATATATACTCGTTAGTAATTAGAATTACATCCATTCGGATGCAAAAATCCTTACTGTGGTATATGACCTTCAAATTCATCAAATGAATGTGAAAAGAACTTTCTTAAATGTAGAATTGGAGGAAGAAATTTACATGGAACAGCCCGAGGGTTTTGTGGTACATGGTAAATAAAAGAAAGTATGTGAACTTGTTAAGTCACATTATGGAAGCACCAAAACAATGACATAATTCAATCAAACCATGTCGGCAAATGGATTGAAGAATGATGGAAGTGATAAATGTGTTCACATTAAAATCATAAGGTCATTGTTTGTTTGTATATTGGTGATATGTTGATCATCAATAGAGACACTAATGATATAAATGCTACTAAACGTATGCCATAAAGCAAGTGGAATGAAAATTATTGGAGTTGCTAAGGCTATCTTAGATATAAGAATTCGTAGAACTCCATAATGTTTAGCATTTTCACAGTCTCATTGCATTGAAAATGTACTTAACTAGTTCAAATATTTGAATGTCAATATAGTCAAGTGTCCAATAAACGTGAGCTTTGCATTTCAAAAGAGTGAAAACACAAGTGATTCACAATTGGATTGTGCTAGATTTTTGGGAAGCATGATGTATATCATATAGTGTGTGTGATCAGATATAGCATTTTCTATTTTAAACTGAGTCCATTCACAAGTGATCCCAAATAAATTCATTAGATGACAATAAATAGAGTTTTGGAGTATTTAAAATAATACTTAAAACTATGTCTTGCATTATAACAATATCCAACAATATTGAAAGATATAGTGATGCAAATCGAATCATCGGAAAAATGAAGTAAATTCACGAGTGGATATGTATTTACTATTGGTAGAGGAGCAGTCTTTTAGAAATATTTCAAAAGAGACATGTATTGCTAGCTCTACAATGATCTTTCAGCTAGGTGCTCTAGATAAGGTCGGTGAATAAGTTAAAAGACTCCGGAATTTCGTGATAGATATTCTGTTTGGCCCAAACCATTGGCATTAGTATGCATACACTTTCACAGTCAAGATGCAATAGGTAGGGCATGGAGCATGATGTATAACGGAAAGTCTCGTCATATACGACATAGACATGATACCGTTAGAAAACTACTCTCTAGTGAAATTATCAGAATTGACTATGTAAAGTCAAAGGATAATGTGTTGGATCCACTTACAAAAAGGCCTAACTAGAGAGGAAGTTAAAAGATCATCTAAGGGAATGAATTTTCGGCTTAGGACAAGTCATCATGGCGGTAACTCTATCTAGCAGACTGGAGATCCCAAGAGCTAGATTCAAGGAGAAAAACAAAGTTGTGAATGACGGTTCGGCATTGTCAACAAACTCAATCCATTCTCATGATGAAGACAATGCTCAGGGACAAGGATACAACATTAAGGCTTGTTAATGAGTTAATAAAGCTTAATGGTTTTAATGATTTGCTAAGTTTGGCAGAGTTGACCAAATAGTGTATCTACGCGATAACACGGTTAGAAATCACCTATGTGAGTGTGAAGTGTAAGCCGCTTCAAAGAAGATGATTGTCAAAAGCCCATCTCTCTATACACTCATGAAACCAGGAGGTGTTCATGGCTAAAACGAACACAACCGTAAGAACCATAAATGGTAAAGGGTTAATTGTGTGACATATGGTTGTCTAGGTATACACCAAACTTCGATGGTTCAAAGATATCGCATCTACCGATTGACCGAGTATATCCGACATATGTTCACTACAGAAAGTCCAAGGGGAAACCTACTTATCCAGATGCAATTAATTCTTGCTTGTAAAGTACACATACTTGTCCGTTTCTTTGTCTTCGAGTCATTCCCCATTCATGCGGGAGATTGTTGGATTTTAAAAAGGTGTGAATGGAAAATGAAGAGTTGCGACTTTTATGAAGAGTTGTGACTTTTATGAAATGTTGCGACTTTTACGAAAAGTTGTGACTTTTATGAAAAGTTGCGACTTTTATGAAAAGTTGTGACTTTTATGGAAAGTTGTGACTTTTATGAAAGGTGACGACTTTTCTGAAAGATTGTTACTTTTCCAAAGGTTTGTGACCTTTCTGGCAAGGCACAATAAGAACCTTTTCGCACTATCCTTTGTTTTCTATAAATTGAGGGATTTCCTCTCATTTAAATAGAATTTATGGACTTCTTCTTCCACTACTAAATCTAATATTCTAAGTTTGCTTTACTGTCGTTGAGTAGTTCGCTGACACCGGAGTTTTTGGTATCAATACTCTGGTGATTGAGATCATTTTACCCTGGGAGGTCATATTCCAAATCAAACCTCGGATACTAGAGGGGAATAATTTCCTTAAGGGGACACTGTGAGTTCAGTGGACTTGATCTTTTTCCTATTAAAAAGTTTCTAGATTCTGGTACGTGTTTTACAAACTTTAGATTTGTGAATTAATTTAAGTTCTTCTATTCTTTTGTTCTTCACTGGTTCATTAAACTTCGTAACTTCGTGTTTCTGCAAAGTTTGTTGGAATCAGTAAGATTCTTTAGACACATATTAACAACAATTCTTCTTTAAGAAAAATATTTCGTATATTTTTTTTAAATCTGTTTCTGATTCTAGTTTCGCTACTAGTTTTAATTTTCTAGTTGTGAAAATGTTCTTAAACTTTGTTTTCTTCCAAAGATGTTCAAAGTTTTGTTCTAAGTATGTTTGGAATACAAGATGAACAACAAAAAATAGATAGGAATACCTCCACAAAGACTTATGCAGTCTGCGTCTGTCTTGCAACAACACCTAGGAATGTCTATTGCGTCAACCTTTGGCGACACACCTATCAAATTAAATGTTAGAATCTATAATTAATAGAAAAACACATTTCATATTTAATCACAAGAGGCTTTTCAAAATTAACTTAGAAAAATATTAGAGAGAAGTGTATGATACTCTAGTAATAATAGATCAAATCGAGTAAAACACTTACATATCTGTATCATTATAAACATGAGAAAAAAAGTCCACACTTTGAAAGACATATTTAAATTTTTTTGTATGCTCACTAAGTTACTTGATGATGATATTTTACTTTCTTTGTGTCCTATTTATAGTACAGTTAGTTTACTATTTAAAATAAATTTATATTTTTTGAATCTTGTAATAAATTCATCTTTCATTTTGGGTCAATTACATTTAAGTTTACATGACTCTATATTTTGTTCATTGGAACATGTTATTTGCACATGTAAGGTGTTCAAATTTTATTTGATTTAATATGTATGTCATTTTGACATA
Organism: Solanum pennellii; assembly: GCF_001406875.1. Taxonomy (NCBI): domain Eukaryota; kingdom Viridiplantae; phylum Streptophyta; class Magnoliopsida; order Solanales; family Solanaceae; genus Solanum; species Solanum pennellii. Next base: position 7,733,660 of record NC_028637.1, on the reverse strand, counting down.
TGTCACAATTCTATTAGCTCTTCTATTTAACTTGTCATGTTTTATCAAATGACACATGATACCAAACTAGGCCTTTGGAAAAGATAACATCCCTGACTAAATAAAATGGGGTATCAATATAATTATATTTAATATGCGAATAAAGAAGCAAATATTATAAATTTTCCTACAAGGAAAAGGCCTTATCCCTTTTTTAGATCTTTTGTGGTTTGATAATTTATTTCACCATTTATCTTTACTGATTTATTGTTTTCTTATAAACTGAATTTATTTTTTTCTTATGCTTTTTCTATGAAACATACTCAACAAAGTCAAACTAGAATGATATGAAAGAGGAAAAATAAAACTATTTTGTTTTTATCTTGTGTACCTTCTACCAAACTAACTTAAGAAAGAAAAATAACATTACATGAAAACAAATATAATAATGTAATTTTTTTCTTGTAGTAATATGATCGAATCAAGAAATATATTTAAACATATCTAGAAAAATTAATATTATCAATGTAATAAACTACTCATCCTGAGAATAAAGTATTGCATAATCAAATAGAGGCTAAAGAATTTGAATTTTATCAGTTGTGAATATTCATCTTAAAATAATATTTTATTTGGTCTCAAACCAATATTTTTAATGTTAGTTCAACATAAAAAAAGAAAGAAATATTTTGATCATCAAACACCCCTCTTTAAAAAGGCTATGTTTTGTTAATTATAGATAATTAATGTAGCAAACAAATACCATGCTAATGAGAGATTATTTATTTAAAGAAAGGTATATGACATGAGAACCCCGTTGGAAAATTCTAGAAATTGCTAAACTAGGTGATATGCCTTAGTTCGTGTAACCCAATAAAGAGTTACTGTTCACGACCCCCTGGAATAATTCATAAAGGCCAAGTTTGTATGGTTTGACTATGTGGCCTTAACACAGTAATACGGTGAAGCCCATTTTTCCTTCGCATTCGTGGGCTCTCCATATCGCGATTGAGAGAAGACTCTAACAAGTCATGACCACCTTTGGAAATTGTGATAAGTGTAACATCTCGCAAATTGAAATAACTTGGAATGATTTAAGGATTGGAAATAGTGGTTTTTGGAAGGAATAAAATATGGTATTTTTGTTAAGTGAAACATAGTTGATTTTTTTTAGCAATTTCAAACGACCATAATTCCTTGATCAAGATGAGTTAGGTGTATTTCCATGTATGTTTGGGAAGCTTTTGGAATAATATTTTCGACGCTGATGTGTTTGCGCAATTCTAAGTTCGTATGAGTGAGTTATTTCCTTTGGAACTTCGGCTATTTGATTAATGAAAGTCTAATCTTATTTTTGGAAGGTAATTTACTGGGGTAAAATAAGATTTTAGTTAGTTTATAAAAGGTGAAGTTTCATGCTAGGGCTTTGAGAAAAGAGAAAAGAGGAGAAAGAAGGATAAACAAGTAAGATTCGTCAAGATCATGCATTATTGGTTGTGAATTTCGCCACGGATTCAATCCTACGAGGTATGTGAGATTTCATAATGTTAGGTCAGTTCACACGCACACCAACCATGATTCAGTTTAGCGAATTTAAGTATTTGAAAGTGTAGAAATCCCTCACTTCTTTCATATTCTTTTTTTTGCGTTAGAGTTTATCTCTAAAATGTTTCCCTCTAATTCGTGCTTGCGTGTGTTTAAGATCATCATGCCTCCAAGAAGAGCAGCACAAGGTCGTCCTGCTAGTAGCAACTTCGAAGAGCTAGAGGTACCTAATGCACCGAATGTGATACCTCATGGAGAAGTCACCTCCACTGAATACCGTGAGACTACTAGGATGTTAAGTCAATCGATGACCAACAAAGTCGCGCAACAGAGAGAAGCTCGACAGGATAAGTGTCACGCCTAGAGCTACCCCTGAGATGATGTCACGCCTACATCATAATTAAATCTGAAAAGATAAGGAATACCCATATTCTATAACTGAGATATTTGAAAACAATGAGTTTAATACAAAGAAGTTATTTACTCAATACTGAGCTGAAACTAACTATGTCTGAAATAAGACTCAAAATTGTACTGGAAATACTAGGACAAGTCCCCTCTAAATCTAGCAAAAACTGAAACTAAATGACTAAAAACTAAAATGAAACTCATGACTGTTGTCCTCGGAAAATAAGGGCTCACCACTGAATCTGCTGAACTGGAGATCAAAAATTGATCTATGCATGATCTGGATGCTGAGAACCTGAACCTACATCACGAGAAGATGCAGCGCACGGATGCGTCAGTACTTGAAAGGTACTAGCATGTAGGATATAGTAAAGCTGAAATAAAATATAACTGAACAAGCATAAAAGAAAGTATATTAATCTGACATGATAAATTCAATTCTGAGCTGACTGGATGCAATGAACAATTTATAACATGCTGAAACTGAATACTGAATATACTGATAAATGGTTAATGTAGAGAGTCTGAATGAACTGCGGGAGCTACTAATAAGTGATTAAAAAACCACTTGAGTTAAATGTGGAGTCCGATGTATACACCCCATCATGAGGATCCAATATACCCTACAAAGGTATAAAGGTATGCTGGCGTGATCATTAAACTGATTGCCCTCAGAGAGGACTTACAACCTATTTGGCTAGTAATTCTGGGACTAGTGGGTACGCTAAACCCTAGTCCAACTCGGTATTATGCTACTCCCAATGAAATTTGTTAAGTTACGGATTATGGCTGAGTTTTGGTAAATACTGGATAGCTTGAAACTGAACATGCAAACAGAGAATGCAATAATGAATCTGGTAACTATGCATTTATAACCGAGGCATGTATATCTGAAGTGTCTGAAATATCTGACCTAGCATGTGTAATTCAAGAACTAAAGAAATACAGAGATAGGGTTCTGAAATTCATGTGATAATCTGAGTAATAACATTATAATCTGATTTGGAACATAAAACTAATAAATTCATAAAATTCATTTGAATTTCTAGAAACCCTAGATCTAATTGTGATAAGAGAATCAATAATCTGACTGAAAACTAGGGACCCAATGGGTGAAAGGAACCCACCAGGGAAATATCACATACCTGGTGGTGAAATCCACAGAAAAATACTTAGGTTTTGGGTTGGAAATGCTGGAGCTTGTTCTTTATTTTAACTAGGGTTCTTGAGTTTTTTCTCCTGTCTTGCTTCTAATTTTCTAACTTTTGATTTAATGATTTAACTTAGATATGTTTTAGTTAGGTTTCTAGGCTTAAACTGACTAAAATATGATGATTTAGGGTCAAAACGTCATAACTTAGGGTTTAAACGAATTGGGGAAGGTCCAAAAGACCCCTCGAAAAGTTTTTGTTGGGCCAAACAACGGCCTGGACTGACGGTTCGTCGACTGGCCCTATTCGACAGACCTTTAATAAAATGGGCATAACTTTTTACTCAGAGGTCTGATTTTAGCAAGGTCGGTGTCTTTGGAAAGCTAATTCAATTATATATCTGTGGGTAGGTCAGACACCTAATTAATTTTTGTACTAAGATTTATGACCATTTGAAGTTGACCCAACTGCATTTCCGCTTAACTGTCTGCATATTTTCAAACTAGGTCAGATATACGGACCGTAGGTCCACCTACTGACCATTCTGGTCATCCGTAGCTCTTGTCACATAGTTGGTGAATGGCGGTATCGATCGAGGGTCACGAACTATGGACCATCGTGGAATTGGAAGGAAAGTCTGACTTCTCCACAAAACCTTGACTGAAGAGGCTTCTTTGTTTCTCAACCTTCAGACTTCACGGTCAAGAATCTCAACTGGTACATCCTCATAAGAAAGATTATCTTTCACTGCCACACTCTCCAATGGCACTATAGCGGCTGAATCACCCACACACTTCTTCAAAAGTGAGATGTGGAAGACTAGATGCACTGCTGCTAATTCTGCTGGCAACTCTAACTCATATGCCACCTTGCCAACCCTTTACAAGATCTTGTGAGAGCCTACATATCGAGGACTGAGCTTCCCTTTATTTCCAAATCTCATTACCCCTTTCATAGGTGAGACCTTTAGAAAAATCCAATCATCAACTTGGAACTCTAGTTCCCTTCTCCTTACATCTGCATAAGATTTATGACGACTTTGAGTTGTCTTAAGTCTATCTCTAACGAGTTGCACTTTCTCTATAGCATAAAAAACTGAGTATGGCCCTAGCAAAGCTGCTTCACCTAGTTCAAACCAACGAACAGGAGATCTACATCTACGCTCATATAAAGCCTCATAAGGGGACATCTGAATGCTTGAATTGTAGCTATTACCGTAGGCAAACTCAATAAGAGGAAGGTGATCATCCCAACTACCTTTGAAATCGATCACACAAGCTCTCAACTTATCCTCTAAGGTCTGAATGGTACGCTCCACTTTCCCATCCATCTGTGGATGAAATGTTGTACTAAGGTTAACTTGAGTACCAAAACCTTTCTGAAATGACTTCAAGAAATGAGAGGTAAACTATGGACCTCTATCTGATATGATAGACAAAGGGACCCCATGTAACCTCACAATCTCATTAATGTAAAGCCTTGCATAGTCTTCTTCCGCATATGTAGTCTTGACCACCAAGAAGCTTGAAGACTTATTCATCCTATCAACTATAACCCAAATGGAGTTATGTTGTCTGCAAGTACGCGGTAATCTTGTGATGAAGTCCAAATTGATCACATCCAACTTCCAAGTAGAAATATCGATCTCTTGAGTCATACCACCTTGTTTCTAATGTTCTACCTTGACTTACTAGCAATTGGGGAACTTACTCACAAAGTCTGCTATATCCCTCTTCATGTCATTCCACCAATAGACTTCCCGCAAATTGCGGTACATCTTAGTATAACCTGGATGAATAATATACCTAGACTTATGGGCTTCATCAAGGATATGCTTTATCAACTCACCCACATCAGGAGCACACAATCTACTCTGGTAGCGAAGTACACCATCTCCCCCATGGGAGAAAACCTCCACTCTCTGATTATGGAATGCACCCTTAAGTTCAAGCAAGATTGGATCACTGTCTTTCTTTTCTTAGATAAGACTTCTTAAAGTCTCATTTTCCGTGTGACATCGCAAGGATACTCTACCTTCTAAGGTGTACATGTGGGATGTGAAAAACTTGGTATCATAGCATAAGGTATAGGGTATGTCTTAGTTGTGGTATGAACCACATCTAGTAGAGTCTTGTTTATAATGTGACGCGCGCCACATTATAAATAGGAGGCTATTGGGTGCTAGGAAAAGTTTCACTTCTCCATTCATCTAATCGTGCCTTAGAGTTTAGTATATTGTGTTTTCCCCATCTTTCCCTTATATGTTGGTCCCTAGAGGGTGACTTTATTAAGTTTGGGTTGAGGGAGAGAAAATATGAGATGTATTAGTTAGATGAGGTGTGATAGATAGTGATCTTGTGCTTAGATTGGCTTGGTTACCTTTTGAAGGGTATGTAAGTTGGAAAGAATGGTAAGATATAGTGTGAGAATGTGAAGGAGTAGTTGTTAAGATAGTTTGATGTTGTTAAGACCTCAACCATAGGAAGGGAGGTGATGGGATTTGAAGGAGTAAAAAAAGTGAGTTCTCTTAGTAAGGGGGATGTAGTGGTTATATAATGAGACCTTTGAGAGCCTTCAGTCTCCATGAGATAGAATTGGGTGATATAGTATTAGTATGGTTTAAGGTACATTGAGGGAGTTCCTTATAGTAAATGTTATGTTGACCTTAGAATGGTTTTCTCCTAATTGGGGGAGTATGGTGAAGGGTAATGTTTGTTGGGATTGAGGTGTCCTTAACCTTTCATAATATGTTTATTCACGCCTAAACCAAAGAGTTCTTGGTAACTTGGTTGTAGAGGATTCTTTTGTGGAAGATGAGTTCCTAACTTTCTCATTATGATATGCATGCTTGATTGAAGTTTTGTTGAAATTGAATTTCATTAATTTGTTGCATTGTGTATTTTATGAATCCATGATTATTTTGTAAAAGATATTTATATGATGTTACCATGAATATTAGCATGCCTATATCATGAATTGCCTAGAAATTGCATTTATAAAAAAATTTTCTCAAATCACTGTAATGCACAATGCCAGTTCACAGTGAATTTTTTTGAAATTTGACTAATTGATTCTTTTGTCTAAAATTGTTGTAATATTTAGAAATGACGTATATAAGTATTATATTTAATATGAAATGACATTTTGCTATTTGGAATGAAGCATGATGAGTTATAGAATATTTTCTACTTTCTTATTGTATTGTGATTCTCTTAATTATGTGAAATTGATGTGTTATTTTTGATTGTGTGTTATATGGAATGTTTATGCATTTCTAAATGAATCCTTACTCTTGGAAGTGTTCGGAGAGTGCCAAGTGTCATTCGAGGGCGAATATTTTCCAAGTGGGGGAGAATGTAAGACCCCGAAAATGATTTAGGTAAAGCTAGATCATAAGGTCCTAATTTTGTTTATAATATGGGTAAGAGGCAGTAGCTAAGAGTTTAGGTGCATTGGAAGTCAAACATCAAGGGACGACTAAGACGTTCGACGACTAAGTCACCTAAGTGCCTCATATGTGGTTTTATGTGTTTATATGTGATGCATGAGCTTATATTTTTCTTAAATGAGTGTATATAGTGTTTAAAGTCATTATATAAAGTTTTGTGAAGTTTCGAGGTCAAACCTCCATGACGTTCGAAAAGTATGCCATGAATTGACCTTGTACATCTAGGTGTATTTTTTCGAGTTTTATGTGTTCGTTTCGTATGAAATTCATGTGAGAGATGTTAATTTATATATGATCATAATTGAGTGGGAAATACTCCGGGAAAACATCCCCAAGGACCAACCAAGGGTCCTTGAGGAAGGACCCAAAACTGTTGCCAACACAATCCCAGGCAAGCCCCAGACGACGAAGCAGTCGACGGCTCGTGGGGCTATTGACGCCCCGTCGAAGGATGTAGTAATGGGGTACTTTTCCATGGGTGAAGAGGGAAGCCTTTTCAGGCTACTATTACCACCGACGCTGGCCAGTGACGGCCCGTCGTGGTGGTGACGCCCCGTCGATGGGCAAGTCGTCAGTGAAGCAGTTTTCTACCAACTTTCTGTAATGTTAGGGGTGAAGTTGGGATTTCACCCCAAGTATTTTAAAAATAGGAGGAATATTATTTTAGGTGTTTATGGATATTTAAAGAGTATATAATTCATTAAACTCTCATTACAGCCCTCACATCTAAATCAAAACCCCTTCTCTCCTAATGTTTCTCCAAAAACCTCCATGTTACATATATTTTTCTTATAAACTGACTTTATTTTTTTCTTATGCTCTTTCTATGAAACATACTCCACAAAGTCAAACTACAAATATACGAAAGAGTAAAAATAAAACTATTTTGTTTTTTATCTTATGTTCTTTCTACTAAACAAACTTAACAAACAAAAATAACATTACATGGAAAAAATCTCTTCGATCAGCACCTAGAGCCTTGTTGACCATTCGGAGTAAGTAGTGAGCCTCCTTTCATTCTGGAGGACACTTTTATTTATTTTCTAGTACTATATTTATTGGCTGTTGTGGGGTCTGTCCCAACATCCATCTTAGTATTGTAGAGGCTTCATAGAAAGTGAGATAGTCAGTTTGAGATTCTCACTTGAATTGCAGATATTTTGCTATGAGAATTTAAGTGTCATTTGGCCAAACTATTATGTTTTAAGTATTTATATTAAGAATGTTCTCATTTCATAATTGATTTTAGTAAAGTCTTCCGCATAATTAAGTAAGTAAGGCCAAGGGTTCGCTCAAGACCAGAAATAGTCATTGGGTGCCGACGACGTCTGTAGTGTAGGCTCGGGGCGTGACACTTTCACATCATGATTGTAAGTGTTTTATGAGAATAATCTTTCAACAACACAAGAAAGACAACAACAAAAACAACATCATTTACACTTCAATCTCAAAGTACCCTTAAAGCATTTACATAGGTTTCATATGATCATTGCATATAATCATATATTTCCCTTTTAATGTTAAAATCTATTCCCAATCATCACATCTAGAATTCCAAACCTAGTTATCTTGGGTATTCTACTATTTGAACTAAAGGAATTTTGGGAGTCCATGGGTGGAAGGAACCCATGGATGAAAGCTACAATAACTCAAGTCCAATTTCTTATCTTCAATGGAGAATTTTGATCCTTGTCTTCAAACCCTTGTTGAATCTTCTTATTTTATAGTTATAGAGAAAAATATTTGAGAGGAGTTGGTTTTCTTTTCAGATTTAGGAAGAATGAATGAAAGGGGTATAATTTGGGGGTAAAAGTCTTATATAAGCGGTAATAAAGGTAAGGAAAATGCCATATTATAGGATTTAAATAATTAAGAAAATACACATTTAACCTTAAAAAAATTGTCAAGTGAGACCATAAGCAAACCCTAGTTGCGGAACGTGGTCTGCCCACGGCCCATACTAGTGTACCGTCATTTGATGGTTAGACACTATGTTTTGATAGTTCAAACCATAGACTCCGATCAGAGTCCTGATCTGACATATAGTATGTATCAAGCCGGTGTCCTGGACCTATGAACTATGGCAGGTGGCCAACCCACGGACCCCACCTACGGTCCATAGGTTGAGCTACGAACACCGACTGTTGTCTTAATGGGTGGTACCTCAGGTACTAAAATTTTGTTCTTTATCCTTTTTGGAACGAACTGTACAAAATTATTGTGCTTGATGTGTCTTATGTGATGAGGTTTTACTTGAAATCATGCTTATTGAATCCTAGAGTTTTTCTTGTCAGTCCAATACTCTAGCTTTGGTGAATGCAAGAAATTACCTTAGGCACATGTTCTGGAAGAAAATCCAAATGAGCATACCTTTTATGACAACCTTGTGAGGGTGTGCAACCATCACGGCACTATTTAAGCTTAAACCTTTTGTTGTCAACCCTGTTGAAGCCTCTTGATCTAGATTCCCTTAAATTCTCACCTTTAAATCCCATTTGAAGCGTCGTTTTGTATAAATAGCCCTAAGTTGGGAGTGCAGAAGCGATGTGGAAGGAAAGACATATTCAAATGAGCTTGTCGACTAAGGTTCATAAACCTAAATCCTAAAGCAAGAGAGGGACGAGAGAATTTGGAAACAAAGATTTGTTGAATTAGCTTGGCGAGCCTGTCTAACGTCGCTAAAGTGATCATGCACTGAAGTTGTTGTCCTTAGATAAGGAAACACTTCCTTTACTTCAGAAAGAGAAATGAAGAAGGTGCCCCCTCGCGTTGTCGTCGTCGCTCAGCCTCGGCTTCAGATTTGGCAAATGATGTGATTTATTGATAAATAATTTATCAATTTTTGTTAATCAAATAAATCCTGTTAATATTATCTCTTATAAATTAATTTAGAACGTTAGTTAATTAGTTAATTAACAAAATTAATTTTTGTGTAACGGTAACGTTCCGAAAAGTTGTTACCCTTTCCAAAAAGTCATTACTCTACCAATAGACACATTTTCCAAAAAGTTGTTATTTTTTTTCAAAAGACAAAACTTTCTGGATAAAATGGGTTTGAACATATTTCTCTTAACAGACACGTTTCTTGGTTAAAATGGCTATAAAAGGAAGTCATTTTTCGTTTTTTCAAACGCAGAAATTTTTTCCTTCTCTTCATATATATTTTCTCTCAAAAATCAAATTGTCGATCGACTGAGTCTGTGTGACTTGTTGTTGTTCTTAAGTTCACTGAAGTTAAAGAAGTTTGAGGTACCCCCATTTCTTTATAAGGATTAATCCATTATATATTGGGAGAAATAATCCATAACCTCGGGTACAGTGAGTTTCTTAATGAGACACAGTAGTTTCTGTGGACTCGAATTATTTTATTTTCTCTCTACTTTATCCTATTTCTGCTTCTGTTTTGACTAACCTTAAAAGTACAAGTTAATAACAGACACCCCTTAACTACTTGCAATGAACCCCATTATCCTACACAAAAACTTGAAAAGTTCCAAAAGTTAATATACATCTCTGTCTTCCATTTTTGTTTTTTATTGGGTCCATTGAAATCACTGTCTCTATCTCTAAAGATTGGTATAAGGTAATCGTAAACTTTGTGTTTCCCATACTCTACTTCGGATATTAAAGGAGATATGTTCTTGTTTGTTGAAAGGAGAATTACACAAGAATATTGTTCTAAGAAGAATTAGACGAGAATATCTTTATGCTTGGTTTGGGACATTATTAGGCAATATTATAAACATGCACTTAAAGCGGAGGTGTACCGAATAAAATATGCATTTTTTACTTGAATTTAAACATTCACACTATTGCTAGTAAAATTATTGGGCATGTGCTGGTACGGGATCCTTCATCTAGTATAAGAATAAAGGAGCAAATATAATAATTGTTCTCCGAGGAAATGGCCTTTTGAGGTTTAGAGCTTCTAAGCATTGATCATTTCTTTGTAGATTAATTTACTTCTTGAATAAATGTATTTTTATTTTATGTTCCTTTTGGAAATAAATTTAACAAAGTCAAAGTAGAATTACATGCAACAGGAAAAAAAACATTAAGTAATTTTACCTTTGACTGGTAATGAAATTTATAATTAGTTTAAACATAACTTGTAAAAATAATATTTTCAATAGATAACAAAGTATTTGACAACCAATATTCACGTAGTGAATAACATATCTTTAAAATTTCAACATGTTCAAATTGGAATTTATTTATATTTTAAAGTTGTACATAGTAAATATGATGTTAATGTACAAATCTTTTCATGCTAAAAAAATACGAATGACATGCTTTAGAAATCTGAAACTTACACCTCAACTTATATAAGATAAAATGTAGCTATTGAATTGCAATGACTAAGTGATTATACTTCTGACTCGACACTTCATTTAATTTAACAACCAAATTTCAATTTAACAATGTGTTAATGTGCGAAGTTAAAGCTAGTTTGTCAATTAGTGGATGTTTGTCCATGTTTTAATGTTAAATTTAATAAAAGTAAAATTTATTTTTAACGTAAATATTTAATATTCTAAACTTAAAGTTGTGTTTTGCAATGAATACGAATTGGAGTTGTTTGAAAATTTGAGTAAGTAATTTTGGGGAAAAAAAGTGAAAACTACTCTTTTTTGTTCTTAAAATTCTTTCATTCTTATAGTGGAATTCCAAAGTTTTGTGGCTAAATGTATTTTTTTGGAGTTCAACTCTAGGAAAAAAAATAATAGCTTTTTATAGCAAAATTCCTTTAAAAATAACAATTTGAGATTATTTATCAAAATAAAGGTATATGACATAAAACTAGAAACAATAAACTTACTGATTTAGCTATTGTCTTGCTTAAAATTACATAGAAATAGAAAGGAAGAGAACAATAAGCTTTCTTATTTGGCTAATGCCTTATTGCAAGTTACATTGAACAAAAATTAAATTCCATACGAATTATTCCTTTCATTGTCACACTATGAAATTTTAATTCTTCAAATTATGTTTTCACTAGTTTCAGTAATTCAACGTTTGGGAGGCTGGTGCCCACATTCACACCATTCACCATCACAAAAGTAGATAGGGATATCTCCACAAAGACGTTTACAATCTGCGTCTGTCTTGCAACAACACCTAGGAATGTCTATTGCGTCAACCTTTGGCGAGACACCTATCAAATTAAATGATAGAGTCTATAATTAATATAAAAACACACTTAATATTTCTGCACAAGAAGATTTTAAAAATTAACATAGAAAATATTAGAGAGAAGTGTATGATACTCCAGTAATAATAGATCAAATCAAGAAAAAAGACTTGCATATCTCTATCATCATAAACATGAGGAAAAAAGTCCACACTTTGAAAGACATATCTTAATTTTTTTGTATGCTCACTACGTCACTTGATGATGATGTTTTGTTATCTTTGTGTCCTAATTATAGTATATTTAGTTGACTATTTAAAACATATTTATATTATTTGAATCTTATAATAAATAGATCTTTCATTTTGGGTCAATTACATTTAAGTTGACATGATTCTATATTTTGTCCGTTCGAACATGTTATTTTCACATGTAAGATGTTCGAATTTTCATTAGACTTAATATGTAAGTCATTTTGACATATGTCACAATTCTATTAGCTCTTATATTTAACTTGTCATTTGATCATTTGAAACGTGATACCAAACTAGGCCTCTAGAAAAATATAGCATCCTTGACTACATAACATGGGCTATAAATATAGTTATACTTAATAAGTGAATAAGGAACCAAATATTACAAATTTTCCAATAAGGAAAATACCATATGCCCTTTAGATCTTTTATGCTTTGACAATTTCTTTCACCATTTATCTTTATAAATAAATAATTTTCTTATAAACTGAATTTATTTTTTTCTTATGCTCTTTCTATTGAACATACTCAACAAAGTCAAAACTAGAATTATATGAAAGAGGCAAAATACAACTATTTTGTTTTTATCTTATGTTCTTTCTACCAAATAAACTTAACAGAGAAAACTAACATTACAAAAAAAAATATAATTATGTAATTTTTTCTTTTAGTAATATGATGGAATCACGAAATGTATTTGAACATATCTAGAAAAATTAATATTATCAACGTAATAAACTACTCATCCTGAGAGTAAAGTATTCCATAATCAAATAGAGGCTAAAGAATTTGATGTTTACCAGTTGTGAATATTTTATCTTACAATAATATGTTATTCGGTCTCAAACCAATAATTATAATGTTAGTTCAACATATAAAAAAAGAAATATTTTGATCATCAAACACCACTCTTAAAAAAGGCTATGTTTTTTTAAGGATAGATAATTAATGTAGCATGCAAACATCATGCTAATGATAGATTATTAATCAAAAGAAAGGTATATGACATGAGCACCCGTTGGAAATTCTAGAAATTGCTAAACTAGGTGATGTGCCTTAGTTGGTGTAACCTAATAAAGATGAGTTAGGTGTATTTCCATGTATGTTTTGGAAGTTCTTGGAATAATATTTTTGACACTGATGTGTTTGCGCAATTCTGAGTTCGTATGAGTGAGTTATTATCTTAGAAAATTTCGGTTATTTGATTAATAAAGGTCTAATTTGGTTTTTTTGGAAGGGTAATTTACTAGGGTAAAATAATATTTTAGTTAGTTTATAAAAGGTGAAGTTTCACACTAGGGCTTTGAGAAAAGAGAAAAGAAGAGAAAGAAGGAGAAACAAGTAAGATTCGTCAAGAGTCATGCATTCTTTGCTGTGAATTTCGCTAAGGATTCAATTCTACGAGGTATGTGAGATTCCATAGCGTTGGGTCAGTTCATACACACACCAACCATGATTCAGTTTAGCGAATTTAAGTATTTGAAATTGTAGAAATCCCTCACTTCTTCCATATTCCTTTTTTGTGCGTTAGAGTTTATCTCTAAAATGTTTCACTCTAATTCTTGCTTACGTTTGTTTCAGATCATCACGCCTCCAAGAAGACCATCACAAGGTCATCCAGCTAGAAGCAACTTCAAAGAGCTAAAGGAACCTAATGCACCGAATGTGAAACCTTAAGGAGAAGCCACCCCACTGAATTCCATGAGGCTATCCGAATGTTAAGCCAAGTGATGACCAACCAATTCGGGCAACAGAGAGGAGTTCGACAAGATGAGGCTGACACCTCGAGTATGTGATGTGTGTGGTAGACACGGAGAGAGTTAAAATAGCCGCATTTCAACTGAAGAATGTGTCTAGGAGTTGGTTCGATCACTGGAAGGAGAGAAGAGATGAGGATGCACCACATCCCAGTTGGGCTCGCTTTGAAGAAGCCTTCTTAGGGCGTTTACTTCCCCGAGAACTGAAGGAAGCAAAGTTACGGGAGTTCCTTAATTTGAAACAGGACTCCGTAAGTGTTCATGAGTATGGGTTAATTTCACCCAACTGTCTTCCTATGCTCTGGAGATGGACAAGTATAGGATGAGCAGAATGATCTTGTTTTTTACTGGCTTGGGTCGTGTTTCACGAAAATAAGGTAGGGCTGCAATGTTTATAGGTGACATAGACATATCTAGGATGATAGTCTATGTGCAACAAGTTGAGTAGGAGAAGCTGAAGGACAGACAGGAGTATAGGAACAAGAAAGGTAAGACTGGGAACGAATCTGGTCAACATAAGGGTGGTTCAAGTAGAACATAATTTCAAAAACTAAAGGGGCATGCACCATCATCTGGTAGTGCACCTAAACCCAGAAACAGAGGTGAATACAATGGCCAGAATTCGCAGAACTTCAAGGCTGACTATCCCAATCCCAAGGTAGTGTGACACAATGAGGTGGTTGGGCTCCTTCATGTGGTAGGTGTGGTAGAAACCATACTGATAAGTGTTGGGTTGGCCAGTCGGGTTGTTTCAAGTGTGGTAAAGAGGGCACTACATGAAAGAGTGTTGTAAGAATAAGCAGGGAGGTGGAAATCTAGTCAATAGAGCTCAATCTTTATTCAGTTGATCCACCAGACAGAGCTTTACCTAGAGGAGCAATTTTTGGTACTGGCGGAGGGTCAAACCGCCTCTATGAAATCAGTAGCCGCCAATAGCAAGAGAACTCTCTAGATGTTATCACGAGTATGATCAAAGTCTTTACTTTTGATGTTTATGCTTTGTTTTACATAGGACCAAGTTTATCTTTATCAAATCCAAATGTTGCAAATCATTTTGAGAATCTTCCTGAGAAACTTTGTGAACCCTTCTGTGTTTCTACACTTGTTGAGGAGTCTATCGTGATTGTCCAATTCCCATCAATCACAAAAACACCATGGCTGATCTAGTAGCGTTAGAAATGGTAGATTTTGATGTCATTCTAGGTATAGACTGTCTTCATGCCTGTTATGCGTCAATAGATTCTAGAACTCGAGTTCTCAAGTTCCAGATTCCTAATGGGCCTGTCATAGAGTGGAGTAGTAGTTCAGCAGTACCTAAGGGTCGTTTTATTTCGTACCTTAAGTCGAGAAATTTAGTTTCAATTGGTGTATCTATCACTTAGTCACAGTTAAAGACTCAAGATACGAGATAACCTCCCTTCAGTCAGTTCACATAATAAAAGAGTTTCCATTAGGTTTTCCTGATGATCTACCCGGAGTCCCTCCTGAGATAGAAATAGACTTTGGCATAGAGATCATTCCAGATACATATCCTATCTCTATTCCTCCATACGTGATTGCACCATCAGAGTTAAAAGAGCTGGAAAAACAATTGAAAGATTTGTTAAACAAAGGGATTATTCGACCAAGTGTCTCAGCTTGGGGAGCTCTGTTTTATTTGTGAGAAAGAAAGATGGAACCCTCATCATGTATATAGATTAACATCAGTTGAATAAGGTAAACATTAAGAATAAGTATCATCTTCCAAGGATAGATGATCTTTTCAACCAGCTTTAGGGTGCTTCTTGCTTCTCGAAAATTGATCTCAAATCAGGCTACCATCACTTGAAAGTTAGAGAATATGACATTCAGAAGATAGCTTTTAGAACAAGATATGGATATAATGAGTTTTTGGTTATGTCATTTGGTTTGACAAATGCACTTAAAACATTCATGGATCTTATGAACAGGGTCTTCAAACATTATTTAGATCTGTTTGTAATAGTCTTTAATTATGACATATTCATTATTCAAGGAATGAAAAAGATCATGCTAGTCACCTTAGGATAATTTTGCAGATTTTTAAAAATAAAGAGTTATACGCAAAGTTCTCCAAGTGTGAGTTTTGGCTTAAGCCTGTGGCATTTTTGGGTCACATCATTTATGGTGATAGGATTAGAGTTGATACCCAAAAGATAAAATCAGTTCAGATTTGGACTAGACCCATATCTCCAACAGATATAAGGAGTTTCTTGGGTTTTGATGGCTATTATAGGAGATTTGTTAAAGGGTTTTCATCTATCTCATCTCCTTTGACCAAGCTAACTCAAAATACAGTCAAGTTTCAATGGTCTGAAGCTTGTGATAAAAACATTCAGGAATTGAAAAAGAGATTGACTATCGCCCTAGTTTTGACCTTACCAAAGGGTACTCAAGATTTTGTGGTGTACTGTGATACATCGAGAGTTGGTTTGGGTTGTGGGTTGATGTATAATGGCAAAGTTAAATATTATACCTCCAAATAGTTGAAGGTTCATTAGAAGATTATCCAACTCATGACTTAGAATTGGCTGTAGTAGTTTTTGCTTTGAAGATACGGACTCACTACTTGTATGCTGTTCATGTTGACATATTCACTGATCACAAGAGCCTCCAATATGTGTTAACTCAGAATGACCTATATCTCAGACAGAGGAGGTGGTTAGAAATACTCAAGGATTATTACATGAGTATTTTTTACCACCCATGTAAGGCTAATGTGGTGGCTGATGCTCTAAGGAGGTTATTCATAGAGAGTACCACCCATGTTGAGGAAGAAAATATGGAATTACCTAAAGATATGAAAAGACTTGCACGCCTGGAGTCAGACTTATAGATTCTACAGAAGAAGGAATAGTGGTGACCAATGGGGATGAGTCATCACTATTGTTAGCGGTGAAATAGAAAAAAAACCAAGAATCATACGCAAAGAGTATTAGCTTTTGAACAAGGGGAAGATGGTGTGCTAAAGTATTAACGTAGGTTGTGTGCACCTAGGGTTGATGGGCTCCAAGAGAGGATCATGGAGGAAGCTCATACCTCCAAAATTCCATTAATCTGGGTTCCACAAAGATGTACTACGATTTGAGAGAGGTATATTGGTGGGAAGGCATGAAGATGGGCATTGAATAGTTTGTTGTTAAGGGCCCAGGTTGCCAACAAGTTAAAGTCGAACACCAAAGGCCAGGAGGTTTGTCTCAAAATATAGAACTTCCGAAATGGAAGTAGGAGATGATTAATATAAACTTTATCAAAGTCTTTCCAAGATCTCGCAAGCAACATGATTCTATTTGTGTGATTGTCGATAGAATGAAAAAGTCAGCCCATTGCTTGCTGGTAAAGACTACTGATTTGGACGAGGATTATTCTAAGTTATACCTTCATGAAGTGGTAAGACTTCACGGAGTTCAAATTTGCATCATTTTTTATAGGTGCACAATTTACTGCACATTTCTGGAAATCATTCTAGAAAGGTTTCGGTTTAAAGGTGAATTTAAGCATTCTTTTTCATCCTCAGATAGATAGATAAGGAGAGGGTACTATCAAGACTTTAGAATACATGTTTAGAGATTTTGTGATTGACTTTGAAGGGAATTGGGATGATCACTTACCTCTCATTGAGTTTGCTTACAACAATAGTTACCATTCGAGCATCCAAAAGGCTCCATATGAAGCTCTTTATGGGAGAAGATGTAGATCTCCAATGTCAAGGTTGATCGGGACATATCTAGTTCAACAAGCTATGGAGAAGGTGAAACTGATTCAAGAGAGATTGAAAACGGCACAAAGTCGCCAAAAGTTCTACACATATGTTAGGAGAAGGCCGTTAGAGTTTGAGGTGGATGATTGGGTATATCTTAAAGTTTCACCCATTAAGGGTGTTATAAGGTTTGGTGAGAAGGAGAAACTTAGTCCCCGGTATATTGGTCCTTACAAAATATCCAAGAGAGTTGGCAATGTAGCTTATGAGTTGGAACTACCCCAAGAATAAGCAGCGGTTCATTCGTATTCCATATTTCAATGTTGAAGAAGTGCTTGGGTGATCGTTTACTGATTTTACCAACTAAGAATGTTGAGATTAAGGATAGTTTATCCTTTGAAAAGATTTCAGTCCAAATTTTAGATAGTCAAGTTCACAAGCTGAGAACTAAGGAAATTGCATCAGTCAAGGTCCTCTGGAGGAACCAATTCATTGAAGAAGCGACATGGGAAGGTGAGGAGGTTATGAAGAAGATATATCCACATCTCTTTGAATCAAGAGAAAATGCAGATCAAGTTATTAAATTCTCTTCTTAACACTTTATAAGACTATATGTAAGCATGTTATTACTTGCTTTTGTTGGTTGAGTGCTAAAATGATGTTACTACCCTTATCTTAGTGAAAGAGTTCTCCTTAAAGAATGAATGTTCCCAAGTGGATATATTGTAACATTTCAATACTCAAAATAACTAGTAATAAGACAAGAAACCAAAAATAATAACTTTTGCAAATAAAGGGGAAAATCTGGAAAGTCTCTAAGTTTAAAAAGTGAGTTTTAGTCGTTTTCAAACGGCCATAAATTCTATATCAAGAATATTTAGGTTAAGTTCTTTATATGGATGGCAAAACCTTATGAAGATCTTTTCAATGGTGCCGGGATTTCTTTATTTCAACATTGTATGAGCGAGATATGAGTTTCAGAAGTTGGGGGTTATTGGAGTGAGAAAACTCTTATCCGGATTTTAGTAAGAGTAAAGTAATATTTTCACCCTACTATTTCGTAATTTATTTTGAGGGTTTGTTAGGGGTGAAACTAAGACTTAAGTCAGTTTTAGAAAATTTGAATATGCTTAAGGCTTGATAGAAAAGAGAATAGAAGAAGGAGAAAGGATAAAGCAGTGGAATTCGCCGGGGTGATCCCTATAAGGTATGTGAGATCATTTTGTGTTGGGTTATTTCACTCACACATCAAGGTGTTTAATTCAGCGCAATTGGAGTAGATTGAATGATGAACATTGAAGTGCTTGATGAAAAATTGTTGAATTTTTGTTGTTGAGTTGGAGTATACCTTTATTTTTTATTTTTGCGGGATGTTTAACGAGTCTAATCTATTGGTTATTGAGAATATTAGTGATCCTAATTTCTTGGGGAAATATACATGGAAGTGTAAAAGATTTATATAGGAAAAGTGAAGAAGAAAGTCAGAATTCTCGTTTAACAGACCCCGGGGTACCGCGCCTGCCAGAGACCCTCAAGGCAGGCTATTTCAGACAGGCCCTGGAGCTCCACGCCAAGTAGGGTTCCTTAGACCAGAAACTGTCCATCAGGTTCTGGTGCTTCACGCCTCTCAGAGCTCCAAGGTCACCTGGAGACCCCATTCTTTCCCTCTCTTTTCGTACTATTTTCCAAGTGATATACCCACTTTTCTTAGTTGATTCCAACACTCAAAAGTAAAACTAAACATCATTAAATCATCCATAAAAATGAGATCATGATCCTTGAATCCATAATTCATTCAAGGGAAGTTAAGATAAAAGTCAAAGAAGTTAAGAATCAAGTCTAAAAGTTATGGAGAAAGCCAAAGTAAATTCTTAAAGATTTCAATAGTCTTAAACAAACATTTTAACTTTGTTTAAATTCTCAAGATACAAGTTGAGCAAAGAGTAATGAGTTGAGTTTATAACTCAAATGTTATAAGGGAGCTAAGTATTCCTTAAGAGTTAAGTTTCAAGTAAGGCAAAGAGTAAAGAGTGTGTGCATTTCTCAAAGAGATATAAGGGAACTACGTAGTCTCTAAGAGTTAACAATGTTTTCAATTTTTGAGAAAATAAAGGAAGCTAGACTTCCACAGAGCCTTTGGCTAGTTTTAGAAAAAGGGAACTATGTTTCCAATTCAGCTTTTAAAGCTAAGTTAGAGCAATTACCTCAAACCAGAGAATAAGTTGTTTTAAAAAAATGAGCTATGTATTTTGGGAGTAGAATTGAGCACCAATATGGGGACGCGAGTTCATAACAACTTGAGTCTCCATAAACCATGTAACCGACATGGATAAAGAAAGGATGATACTTTTTAGATTATTCCTTAGTGCTTTTTAACATAGACTAGTGGATCCACTTGATAGTTCAGGTTCAATACCAACTGCAAGGTATAGAGCAGTCCTATTGCAATGTGTGTAAGACGTTGTACCGTCACTTAGGATCATAGTGATGGTTGTTGGTTAGAGAATCTCCCCAATAAATGATATTACTTTCAGTATAATTAAAGTTGAGTTTTTTATTGCATTATCTTTAACGAACTAAGTTGTTTACACTGCTTTTACAAGTTTTATATACATATATTACATGTGCCTTTACTGCTTTATATTGAGTTAGTATTTTATGAGTTGAGCAGAGCCAAGGTAGTTCTTCTTAATCCTATCAAGCTTAAGTTGTTGTTCAGTATTCCATCTTGCATACTCGTATATTCAATGTACTGATGCCAGTTGGCCTGCATTATCTAATGATGCAGACGGAGGTAACCAGGATCAGCACCCAGTACCTCATTGAGCATTCCGATTCAATGGTGAGCCTCCTTGAATTCTAGAGGACACTTTTATTTGCTTTGTAGTAGTTTACTTATAGAATATTGTGGGGTCTGTCCCAATATCCATCTTAGTATTGTAGATGCTTCATATATAGTAATATAGTCAGTTTGAGTCTCTCCCTTGAAATCGCAGATTTTCTGCTATGAGAACTTAAGTGTCATTTTGGCCAAACTATTATGTTTTAAGTATTTCTATTAGGAATGTTCTCATTTTATAATTGAGTTAAGCTATATCTTCCGCTGAATTAAGTAAATCATGCTAAGGGTTAGCTAAAGACAAGAAATAGTCATTGGGTACTGGCCACATCCAGGGTGTAGGCTCGTGGCGTGACACTTTCACATCTATTTCTAAGTGTTTTATAAGAATAACCTTTCAACAACACAAAAACAACAACAACATTGGTACTTCAATCTCAAAGTACTCTTAAAGCATTTACATAGGTTTCATAACATCATGCATAAACTCGTACATTGTTGTTACAAGGTTCAAAGCTATTCCCAATCACCACATCTATAATTCTAAACCTAGATAATTTGGGCATTATGCTATTTTAACTAAAGGAATTTTGGGAGTCCATTGGTGGAAGGAACCCATGGATGAAAGCTACCATACCTCAAATCTAATTTCTTATCTTCCATGGAGAATTTTGATCCTTGACCTCAAACCCTAGTTGAATCTTTTTCTTTTTCAAGTTATAGACAAAAAATATTTGAGAGAAGTTGGTTTTCTTTTCAAATTTAGGGAGAATGAAAGAAAGGGGTCTAATTTGGGGGTAAAAAGACTTATATAAAAGGTTATAAAGGTAGGGAAAATGACATATTATAGAATTTAAATAATTAGGAAAATACCCAATTAACCTTAAAATAAACTGCGAGGTGACCATCAACAAACCCCAGTCGCGGACCGTTGTCTTGCCCATGGCCCGTCCTAGTGTACAGTCATTTGATGGTTAGAGACTATGTTTTGAGAGTTCAAACCATTGATCCGACCATTTCGTGTTCTGACATACAGTCTATATTGAGCCGGTGTCCTGGACCTGTAAACTAAGGCAGTAATCAAACCCGCGGACCCCACCTACGATCCATATGTCCAGCTACGAACACCGATGGTGGTGTTATTGGGTGGCACCTTAGGTACTGACATTTTGTTCTTTATCCTTTTTGGATATGAACTTTACAAAATTATTTTGTTTGATGTGACTTATGTGGTGAGGTCTTACTTGAAATCATGCTTATTGAATAGTAGAAATTTTCTTTTCAGTCCAATAATGTAGCTTTGGTGAATGCAAGAAATTACCTCGGGCATATGTTTTGGGAGAAAACCCAAATTACCATACCTTTTATGACAACCTTGTGAGGGTGTGCAACCATCTTGACACTATTTATGCTTAAATATTTTATTGGCAACCTTGTTGAAGCCTCTTGAACTATATTCCTATAACTTCTTACCCATGAATCCCTTTAGAAGTATTGATTTCTACGAATAGCCAACTTAGGCCATGCCTAAGTTGGGGGTGTGGAATGCAAGTAGGATAGAAAGCAATGTTGAAGGAAAGTCATACTCGAATGAGCTTGTTAACTAAGGTTCAAAAATCCAAATCCTGAAGTAAGAGAGAGCCGAGAGAAATTGAAGATAAATATCTGTTGAATTATCTTGGCGAGCCTAACTAACGTCGCTGAAGTGGTCATGCACTAAATTTTGGGTCAAATTTTGGAAAACTATAAATAGTTCAAAGGAAAAATAAAATAAAAGACTTTTTTCAAAAGAGAGAATTAGAGATTTTTACATTAGAGTTTTGAGTTCTTATCTTTGTATGAGTTTGAGAGAAATATTCTTCTTTTCGGGTGTTTTAACTTCTACTCTTGATTTTGATAATTTGAAGTTGAAATCAAAGTTTATGTAGATTAGAATTTCTTAACTCTATCACATCCCTGACTGCCTTCATAATAGGTTTAATGTAGAGTTTAATGTGACAGAAGAATGCTACGCATTCACGTACGATATGACAATCAATGTCGACATGCTTCATCCGCTCATGAAATACTGGATTAGCTGCGATATACAGGGCAGATTGATTATCACAATATAACCTCGGAATTGAGGTAGTTGTGACTCCAAGACAGCCGAGGATATGTTGAATCCACCGAATCTCGTAGCAGGTATCAGCCATGGCCCTGTACTCGGCTTCTGCGGAAGAACGAGAGACTGTAGACTGTTTCTTGGTCTTCCAAGAGATAGGCGATCGCCCCAACATGACAAAATAGCCGCTGACAAACTTTCTGGAGAGTGGACATGTAGCCCAATCCGAGTCACAATACGCCATAATTTGTAAGTTACTGTCTGCTCTAAGAAGGATGCCCTGACCCGGATGACCCTTGAGGTAGCGTAGCACTCTCATAGCAGCATTGAGATGGTCAACTCTGGGCTCGTGCATAAACTGAGACAGGAGATGTACCGAATAAGCCAAGTCCGGACGCGTAATTGTTAAGTAGATGAGACGGCCAACCAAACGACGATATTTGCTGGGATCGCGAATAGGTGCGCTGGTCGACGTGGCCAAGCCGTGACCAGTAGACAACGGAGTTGAGGCCGGTTTGCAGTCGGTGAGTCCGGCCTCCTGCAGAATTTCCAGTGCGTATTTGCGTTGGCACAACACTAAACCAGTGGATGAACGGGCACATTCGATTCCCAAGAAGTATTTTAAAGGCCCCAAATCCTTCAGCTGAAAACAATTGTGCAAATATTTTTTGAATGAAGCACATAGATTTAGGTTGTTACCTGTGACTAAAATGTCATCTACGTAAATCAAGATGGCCAGAAAGTCGGCGCCACGTCGGAAAATGAAGAGAGTATGATCCTTATGAGCTTGTTTGAAACCATAGCGCCTCAATGCAATTGTCAGTTTTTCGAACCAATTTCTGGGTGATTGGCGGAGACCATATAGGGATTTTTTCAGTCGACATACTTTGCCTGGGTGTGCATTAGAATAACCTGGTGGGAGCCGCATGTATACCTCTTCAGTTATATCCCCATGTAGGAAGGCGTTGTTTACATCAAGTTGGTGAATTTCCCAATTTTTGGCAACGGCAACGGACAATAAGATTCGCACAGTTCCCATTCGGGCGACTGGAGCAAATGTATCCGTGTAGTCTGTTCCAAATTCCTGATGATTTCCCAGAACTACCAGTCGTGCTTTGTCCCTTTCTTTAGATCCATCAGCATGGAATTTTGTCTTGTACACCCATTGACATCCCAGAGCACGTCTACCTGCTGGAAGATCAGTCAACACCCAAGTCTGATTGTTTTCCAAGGCTCGAATTTCTGAGTGCATAGCCTCCCTCCAATTGGCAAATTTAACAGCATCCCGAAATGATCGGGGGACGTCTGTGGCAGAAATTGCAGCCAAGAAACCACGGTACCTGTCGTGCAATTTTTCATAACGAATGTAGTTAGTGATAGGGAACCGTGTACCTGAACGATGAGTGATCGAAGGGCGAGTAACGGGAGGTATATGAGTAGCAGATTGACACACATATTCAGAGAGGTAACCAGGTGGATGGCGAACACGATTTGACGTTCGGGCAGGTTGTAAAACCGCTTCGTCGTCGACGGGAGATGCTGCTGTTGTGTGGTCTGTAGAGGTAGCGGAGGTGGGCTGCTGGGGTGTACCATTGGTATGCTGATTAACGGAAACAATATGTGGGTGGGGTGACATGGTTGGGACAGACAAAGTTGGTCCGCCGACGGAGGAGGGTGCAGATTGTTGTGCTGGTGGTGTAACAGTGACGGGGAAGTCTGCAATTTGTGGGACTGGCGGTGTGTGTTGCATGGGCGGCGGGTTGGCAGGTGTAGGTGCAAATGGAAAAATCATTTCATCAAACGCGATGTCACGCGTATGAAAGAAGCGATGAGTTTCCAAATCGTATACTCGCCAACCTTTTGTCCCGGAGGGATAGCCGAGGAACATACATTTGACACTTCGGGGTGCGAATTTGTTAGGTGGGCGCTGGACATTGCGTACAAAACAGAGACACCCGAAGACACGTAAGTGAGAGATATCTGGTGGAGTTTTATTTAGCATTTTGAATGGAGACTTGCCACCGAGAACACGACTAGGCGTGCGATTAATGAGATAAACTGCAGTACGGACACACTCCCCCCAAAATTAAACTGGTAGTGACGCTTGAAACATTAAGGAGCGCGCCACGTTTAGTATGTGACGGTGTTTGCGCTCGACCCTCCCATTTTGTTGAGGTGTTCCGACGCATGATGTTTGAACAAGGACACCCATGTTATGATAGAAATGACGAAGAGGGTTATTTAGAAATTCAGTGCCATTGTCAGATCTGATAATTTTTATAGTTTTATGGTACTGAGTTTGGATCAAGGTAAGGAATTGTTTTAAGCAATTTGTGACTTCACTTTTATCACTTATAAGGTACACCCATATAGCTCTAGAGTAATCATCGACAATAGTCAAAAAATAATGTGACCCAGAAGATAAACAGGTAGAATAAGGACCCCATAAATCACAATGAATTAAATCAAAAATGGAAGCAGCTTTATTAGAACTTGTAGGAAAGCTAGAACGAGTTTGTTTGGAATAAAAACAAATCTCACACGACTCTAATTGTTTGATATCTGAGGGGGTTTTATTAAAGGGAGGGGAACATAAAATTGTAGGAGATGGATGACCCAATCGCTTGTGCAACAACTCGACTTGATCGACTCTAGAAGCGGACACGAAACCTTGAGACTGGAACACGTATACCCCGTTACGAGCTGTACCCCGACCAATCTCCATTGTCGAAACACGGTCCTGTAACACGCAACAACAATCATCAAAAATCACACGACACTTGTTGGACTTAATCAAGCATCCAACAGAAATCAAATTGCATTTCAGATTAGGGACAAACAACACATTTTTCAGTATTAGATTGGCAGAAATTTGTACACTACCACAATAATTTGCCACAACACGAGTGCCGTCCGGGAGACCAATGGAACACTCAGGAACAGACATAATATTATAGAGTGAGGAAAAATTACCCGTCATGTGATGTGAGGCACCACTATCAATTAACCAATCGGGTGACAAAGCATTAACCGTACCCGTGTTATTTTCTGATTGTGTAGGAGTGTCGAGCATATGCAGTAGTCGAGTCATTTGTTCAGTTGACAATGCTGGAAAGTTGCCTCCTTGGCTGCTGCCTGTCGCTACTGCTGGCGAGGTTGGGCTGTCTGCGTGTGCAGCCATGCCACCGCTGCGACCTGATGGTTGTTCACGGCCAGGTGGTTGTTGACGGCCTCCTCTACCCCCGCGTCCTCCCCCACGACCCCTTCTTCCTCCGTTGGGAAAGCCAATCAAAAGAAAACATCTCTCAGTAGAATGACCATTTTTCCCACAATGGGTGCATTTGTATTTTGGAGGTGGTGTGGGTTGAGTTTCTACGGCGAAAGCTAGTCCATCGGTGTGGTCATCGCGGTTACGCACAATCGACTTGTGTCTCTCCTCTTGAGATACAAGATAGTAAGTTTCATTGAGAACTGGAAGTGGACGGGTGCCAAAAATCTGAGAACGAGTAGAGCCGAATTGTGCATCATCGAGTCCGAGAAGAAACGCATGCGTCTTCTCCTCCTCAAATCGAAGACGCATTTTTGCTGCTGCAGGACATATACATCCGCAGGTTGGATCAATCGAACCATACAATTGGTTCCAAATAGTTATAAACTGATTGTAATATGAAACTACAGATTGACCTTTTTGTCTCAACATTTGTAGATCAGATTTTAACTGCCACGATTTTGGAGCATTTGTGCCTCCGTACCTTGCCGTTATGTCAGTCCACAATTCATGGGCAATTTTGTGGGAGACGATACTCGGCTGGATTGTTTCGTCAGCACTGTTAAAGATCCACGAACATATAATCGAGTTGTTTGCTTTCCAAGCATCCAGTTCCAACTCGTTCGTGGGTTTTGGAAAACCCTTTTCATATAGAAAACCAATCTTACTTCTGCCTTCGAGTGCATTACAAATAGCTCGCTCCCAAACATCAAAATTGTCTCCCTTCAGTAAGTATTTGGTTAGAGAATTACTTGGTCCTTCTGACGGGTGTAAATAATAGGCAGAGGTTGGATCATGAATCGGCCTAATTTTCGCAGCAATTGTTGTGGAAACAGTGCTGGATTGGGTTGATTCTACAGTCATTGTGGGGCTGCGGCAGTGTGTTGGGGCAGTGACGATTGGGAAGAGCAGCGACGACGATCGGAGAAGCAGTGACGATCAGATGATCGTGTGTTAGCAGCGATGGTGGTCGACTTTCGGTAGGATTTTATTCCCGATCGAGGCTCTGATACCATGTAGAGTTTAATGTGACAGAAGAATGCAACTGCCCTCGGGTTTTCATTAGCACAACAATATATATAGAGTTACATAATTACAATGGGCTTAAGCCCATACTTCTAAAACCTAAACCTAGTCAACATTTAATTTCTTTTGTTTTTGTGACAGGTGGATAATACAAATGATGTCTGAGAGTATTTACAAGGCATTAAAAGGAGGTTAGGCTTGGATTCATTATACCTGAAAGATTATTTGAACTTCTACCATCATGTTTTGAAAAAGATAGTCATAGCATGGAAGACACCCCTTAACTACTTGCAATGAACCTCATTATCCTACACAAAAACTTGAAAAGTTCCAAAAGCTTATCTACATCTTTGCCTTTAATTTTCGTTTTATTGAAGGGTCTCTATCTCTAAAGATAGGCATAAGGTAATTGTAAACTTTGTCTTTCCCATGCTCCACTTCATATATTAAAGGATATATGTTCTTGTTTGTTGAAAGGAGAATTACACGAGAATAATGTTTTAAGAGGAATTACACGAGAATATCCTTGTGCTTGATTTGAGACATTATTATGCAATTTTATAAACATGAACCTAAAGCAGAGGTGCACAGAATAAAACATGCATTTTTTACTTAAATTTATGCACACACTATTGCTAGTAAAAACATTGGGCATGTTCTTGTACGGGATCATTCATCTAGTATAAGAATAAATGAGCGAATATAATACTTGTTCTCCGAGGAAATGGCCTTTTGAGCTTTAGAGCTTCTAAGGTTTGATCATTTGTTTGTAGATTAATTTACTTCTTGAATGAATCTATTTTTCTTTAATGTTCCTTTTGCAACATAAATATAACAAAGTCAAAGTATAATTACATGCAACAGGAAAAAAAATAATTAAGTAGTTTTACCTTTGACTAGCAATGGAGTTTTATAATTAATTTAAACATATCTTGTGAAAATAATATTTTCAATAGAGAACAAAATATTTGGAAACCAATATTAATGTAGTAAATAACACATCTCCAAAACTTTAACTTGTTCAACTTGTCATTTATTTATATTTTAAAGTTGTATATAGTAAATATGATGGTAATGTACAAACCTTTTCATGCTAAAAAAAATATGAATGGCATGCTTCAGAAATCTAAAACTTACACCTCAACTTATATAAGAAAAATGTAGCTATTGAATTGCAATCAGTAAGTGATTACGCTTCTAACTCGACACTTCATTTTGTTTAACAAGAAAATTGCAATATAACAATTTGGTGTTAGTGTGCTAAGTTAAGGCTGGTTTGTTAATCAGTGGACGTTTGTCCATTTCTTAATTCTTTAAATTTAATAAGAATAAATTTTATTTTTAAAGTAAAAAGTAAATATTTTAAAATTAAAATTGTGTTCGGCAATGAATAGGAATTGGAGTTGTTTGAAAATTTAAGTGAGTAATTTTGGGGGGAAAAGTTAAAACAACTTTTTTTTGTTCTTGAAATTCTTGAAATCTTCTTACGGTGGAACTCCAAAGTTTTATCGTTAAAAGTATTGTTTGCAGTTCAACTCCAAAAAAATGTAAAAACTTTTGATAGTGAAATGCCTCTATAATGTAAGAATTTGAGAATATTTATCAAAATAAAGTTATATGACATAAAGATAGAAACAATAAGCTTTTTGATTTTGCTAATGCCTTATTTAAAATTACATCGAAATAGAAAGAAAGAAAATAATAAGCTTTCTTATTTGGCTAATTCCTTGTTGCAAGTTACATTGGACAAAAATTAAATTCCACATGTACTATTCCTTTCAATGTCACGCTATGAAATTTTAATTCTTTAATTTATGTTTTCACTAGTTTCTGTAATTCAACTTTTGGGAGGCCGGTGCCCACATTCACACCATTCACCATCACAAAAATAGATAGGGATATCTCCAAAAAGACATTTACAATCTGCGTCTGTCTTGAAACAACACCTAGGAATGTCTATTGCGTCAACCTTTGGCGAGACACCTATCAAATTAAATGTTAGAATCTATAATTAATAGAAAAACACATTTCATATTTCAGCACAAGAAGCTTTTCAAAACTAACTTAGAAAATATTAGAGAGAAGTGTATGATACTCCAGTAATAATAGATCAAATCAAGTAAAAGACTTACATATCTCTATTATCATAAACATGAGGAAAAAATTCCACACTTTGAAAGTCATATCTTAATTCTTTTGTAAGCTCACTAAATCACTTGATTATTATGTTTTGTTTTCTTTGTGTCGTACTTATATTAGATTTACTTGATTATCTAAAATATTTTTATATTTTGTGAATCTTTTAATAAATTTATCTTTCATTTTGGGTCAATTATTTGGTTTGCTGGAACATGTTATTTGCACATGTAAGATGTTCGGATTTTTATTTGACTTAATATGTATGTAATTTTGATATATGTCACAATTCTATTAGCTCTTCTATATAACTTATCATGTTTGATCATTAGACACGTGATACCAAACTAGGCCTCTAGGAAAAGATAACATCCTTGACTAAATAATATGTGCTATAAATATAATTAGATTTAATATGTGAATAAAGAAGCAAATATTACAAATTTTCCTACAAGGAAAAGTCCTTATGCCCTCTTTAAATCTTTTGTGGTTTGATAATTTATTTCACCATTTATCTTTACTGATTAATATTTTGTTATAAATAGAATTTATTATTATCTTATGCTCTTTCTATGAAACATACTCAACAAAGTCAAACTAGAATTATATGAAAGAGGAAAAATAAAACTATTTTGTTTTTTATCTTATGTTCCTTCTACCACAAAAACTTAATAAAGAAAAATAACATTATATGGAAAAAACAAACTCTTGATCAGCACCCAGTGCCTCGTTGAGCATTCAGAGTCAGTGGTGAGCCTCCTTGCTTTCTGAAGGACACTTTTATTTGTTTTCTGGTACTTCATTTATAGGATTTCGTGGGGTCTTTCGCAACAGCAATCTTAGTGTTGTAGAGGCTTCATAGACGGTCAGATAGTCAGTTTGAGTCTCTCACTTGAATTGCAGATGTTTTACTATGAGAATTTAAGTGTTATGTTTTATGTATTTCTATTAAGAATGTTCTCATTTCATAAATGAGTATAGTTAAGTCTTACGCTGAATAAAGTAAGTAATAGCAATAGTTCGCTCAACACCATAAATTGTCATTGGGTGCCCACCACGTCTAGGGCGTAGGCTCGGGGGGTGACTCTTTACATCGTGATTGTAAGTGTTTTATGAGAATAATCTTTCAACAACACAAGAACGACAACAACAACAACAACATTGGCACTTCATTCTCAGAGTACCCTTAAAGCATTTACATAGGTTTCATAAGATCATGTATAAAATCATACATTGCCCTTTCAAGGTTAAAATCTTTTTCAAATCACCACATCTAGAATTCTAAACCTAGCTAATTTGGGTATTATACTATTTCAAATAAAGGAATTTAGGGAGTCCATGGGTGGAAGGAACCCATGGATGAAAGCTACAATACCTCAAGTCCAATTTCTTATCATCCATGGAGAATTTTGATCCTTGACATCAAACCCTTTGAGGAAAATATTTGAGAGGAGTTGGTTTTCTTTTCAAATTTAGGAAGAATGAACGAAAGGGGTCTAATTTGGGGGTAAATGACTTATATAAGAGGTTATAAAGGTAGGAAAAATGTCATTTTATAAGATTTAAACAATTAGGAAAATACCCAACTAACCTTAAAATAAACTGTCAGGTGACCATCAAAAAACCCTAGTTGCGGACCGTTATCTGTCCCACGACCCTTCCTAGTGTACCTTCATTTGATGGTTAGATACTATTTTTTGAGAGTTCAAATCATAGACTCCGACCAGAGACCGTGATCTGACATACAGTCTGTATCGAGCCGGTATCCTTACCTGTCACGACCCAAAACCGAGCCGCGACTGGCACCCACATTTACCCTCCTATGTGAGCGAACCAATCAATCTAAACCTTAACATTTCAATTTAATATCAACATAAAGCAATGCGGAAGACTTAAACTCATTAATAAAAGACAATTCAATAACTTCTAAAATTCAACATCTATTATTTCCCCAAAATCTGGAAGTCATCACCACAAGAACATCTATGATCAAATT
>NC_028637.1:7659239-7694565 GCF_001406875.1 Solanum pennellii | reverse complement strand
TGGAACGAGACACCTGCGACGGTCCGTCGTGCCCACGACGGTTCGTCCTGCAGGTCCGTCGCCAAGTTCAGAGAGTCGATTTCAGTACCCAAATTTCAGAAGATTAAGTGTTCTGGGATGAGACACCTGC
This sequence comes from Solanum pennellii, assembly GCF_001406875.1. Taxonomy (NCBI): domain Eukaryota; kingdom Viridiplantae; phylum Streptophyta; class Magnoliopsida; order Solanales; family Solanaceae; genus Solanum; species Solanum pennellii. The sequence continues at coordinate 7,694,435 of NC_028637.1, read as the reverse complement.
GACGGTCCGTCGTGCCCTCGACGGTTCGTCCTGCAGGTCCGTCGCCAAGTTCAGAGAGTCGATTTCAGTACCCAAATTTCAGAAGTCTAAGTGTTCTGGAACGAGACACCTGCGACGGTCCGTCGTGCCCACGACGGTTCGTCCTGCAGGTCCGTCGCCAAGTTCAGAGAGTCGATTTCAGTACCCAAATTTTAGAAGTCTAAGTCTTTTGGAACGAGACACCCTCGACGGCCCGTCGTGTCCATGACGGTCCGTCGTGGGTTCCGTCGACTCACACAGTTTTTCCAGAAATAAAATCTGCTGCTCAAAACGACTAAACAGGTCGTTACATGAACCTATAAAGTAAGGCACGTGGCCAACCCACGGACCCTACCTACGGTCCATATGTCCAGCTACGAGCACCGACTGTGGTCTTAGTGGGTGGCATCTCAAGTACTAAAATTTTGTTCTTTATCCTGCTTGGATACGATCTTTACAAAATTTATTTGTTTGATGTGCCTTATGTGGTAAGGTTTTACTGAAATCATGCTTATTGAAATCTAGAGTTTTTCTTGTCAGTCTAATAATCTAGCTTTGGTGAATGCAAGAATTTACCTTGGTCACATGTTTTGGGAGAAAATCCAAATGACCATACCTTTTAAGACAACCTTGTGAGGTTGTGCAACCATCTCGCCACTATTTAAGCTTAAATTTTTTGTTCTCAATCTTGTTGAAGCCTCTTTATCTGTATTCCCTTTAACTTCTAACACATAAATACCTTTTAAAGCATTGATTTCTATGAATAGCCCAAAGTTGGGGGCGTAGAAGCAATTTGGAAGAAAGACATACATAAAATGAGCTTGTCGACTAATGTTCAAAAATCTAAATCCTAAAAAAAAAGAGATACGAGAGAATTAGAAGATAAAGATCTATTGAATTATCTTGGCGAGTCTGACTAATGTCGCTGAAGTGATCATGCACGGAATTTTGGGTCAAATTTTTGAAAACTATAAATAGCTCTAAGGAGACAGAAAATAAAAGACATTTTTCAAAAGAGAGAATTAGAGATTTTTATATTAGAGTTTTGAGTTCTTATCTTTGTATGAGTTTGAGAGAAATATTCTTTTTGGGGGGGTTTTAGCTTCTACTCATGAATTTGACAATTTGAAGTTGAAATCAAAGTTTATATTGATTAGAATTTCTGGACTCTATCACATCCCTGACCTCATTCATGATATTTTAATTTCTTTTGTTTTTGTGATAGGTAGATAAAACCCAAACTCTAGGGGTGCATTTATGGGGTTGCATGTTTATTTAATGTAGTGGGTGTTGGGTTTTATTCTATTTTATTTCTTTCCATTCATAGATTTGACGTTTTTGACATAGGGTTAACTTATAGTTTAAAATTACAAACTTAATCCTAGTCTAAATCTTTGAATAATAGTTTAAAGAGATTGATTAAAGTGGATAATTAGTCTAATGCATTCAATTTTGATTTGATGTTTATCAATTCACCAAAATCTGCTTGAATAAAAGATTAACTCTTTAGGGTATTTGATCCTGACTCTTAGTTGGGTATTTTAATTTTCAATGATTGCTTATTCTCATAATTATTTTCAACGATTGTTCGAGTGTTATCACCACACTAAGTAAGATAATATTTCATTTCAACTTATTGAATAGTTAAATTTCTACATGTTTTCTTAGTGAAACCTCATTCTCTATATTAGTTTGCAAGACAATACAAATGATGTTTGAGACTATTTATAAGGACATAAAAGGAGGTTAGGCTTGGATTCATTGTACGTGAACCTTCATGTTTTGAAAATGATAGTCATTGCATGGAAGACAAGACGGGTTTAGCAAAGTCTGAATGGGAAAAGAAAAGAGAGAATATGAAAAAGTGAGGGGACCAATTTGGAGGGAAAATGAAAAGTCATTTGCAAAGTGCAAATAAAAAGTTATTTCTCACATATCGCCAAAAGAAAGCGAAATTGTTGTCCTTATATAAGGAAACACTTACTTTACTTCTTAAAGGTATAAGAAGAAGGTGCCCCCTCGCGCCGTCGTCGTTGCTCGGCCTCGGCTTCGGCTTCGGATTTGGCAAATGATGTGATTGATTGATAAATTATTTATCAATTTTTGTTAATCAAATAAATTCTATTAATATTATGTCTTATAATTTAATTCAGAACGTTTGTTGATTAACAGAATTAATTCTCGTGCAACGGTAACATTTCGAAAAGTTGTTACTTTCCCAACAGACACATTTTCCGAAAAGTAAAAAAAAAAATTCAAAAGACACGACTTATTGGATAAAATGGTTCTGAACATAGTTCTCCGAACAGACATGTTTCTTGCTGAAAATTGCTATAAAAGCAAGTCATTTTTCATTTTTTCAAACACTAAAAATTTTTCCTTCTCTTCACATACATTTTCTCTCAAAAATCAAAGTGTCGATCGACTGGGTCCGTGTGACTTGTTGTTGTTCTTAAGTTCGCTGAAGTTAATGAAGTTTGAGGTACCCCTATTTATTTAAAAGAATTAATCCGTTTATCTTGGGAAAAATTAATCCATAATCTCCGGTACTATGAGGGGATTAAATTTCTTTAGGAGACATAGTAATTTTGGTGGACTCGAATTATTTTGTTTTCTATCTACTTCATCCTATTTCTATTTCTATTTTCACTAACCTTAAAAGTATAGGTTAATAACAGACACCCCTTAACTACTCGCAATGACCCCACTATCCTACACAAAAACTTGAAAAGTTCCAAAAGTTTATATATATTTCTGTCTTCCATTTTTCATTTTTTGATGGGTCCATTGAAATCACTCTCTCTATGTCTAAAGGCATAAGGTAATTATAAACATTGTGTTTCCCATACTCGACTTCGTATATTAAAGGAGATATATTCTTGTTTGGTGAAAGAAAAACTACACAAGATTATTGTTGTAAGAAGAATTACACGAGAATATCGTTGTGCATGGTTTGGGACATTATTATGCAGTCTTATACACATGCACTTAAAGCGGAGGCGTACTGAAAAAATATGCATTTTTTACTTAAGTTTAAATATTCACACTATTGCTAGTAAAATTATTGGGCATGTGCTGGTACGGGATCCTTCGTTTAGTATAAGAATAAAGGAGCGAGTATAATAATTATTCTCCGAGGAAATGGCCTTTTGAGGTTTAGAGCTTCTAAGGTTTGATCATTTGTTTGTAGATTAATTTACTTCTTGAAGGAATCTATTTGTATTTTATGTTCCTTTTGCAAAATAAATTTAACAAAGTCAAAGTAGAATTACATGCAACAGAAAAAAAATATTAAGTAATTTTACCTTTGACTGGTAAAGAAATTTTATAATTAAGTTAAACATATCTTGTAAAAATAATATTTTCAATAGATAACAAAGTATTTGACAACCAATATTCATGTAGTAAATAACATATCTTCAAAATTTTATCTTGTTCAAATTGTAATTTATTTATATTTTAAAGTTGTAAATAGTAAATATGATGTAAATGTACAAATTTTTTCTTGCTAAAAAAAAACGAATGACATGCTTTAGAAATCTGAAACTTACACCTCAACTTATATAAAAAAAAATGTAGCTATTTAATTGCAATTACTCAGTGATTATACTTCTGATTTGACACTTCATTTAATTTAACAACCAAATTTCAATATAAATATGTGTTAATGTGCGTAGTTAAAGCTGGTTTGTCAATTAGTGGACGTTTGTCCATGTTTTAATGTTAAATTTGATAAAAGTAAAATTTATTTTTAAGTAAAAATTAAATATTCTAAAATTAAAGTTGTGTTTGGCAATAAATACGAATTGGAGTTGTTTGAAAATTTGAGTGAGTGATTTTGGGGGAAAAAAGTGAAAACTACTTTTTGTTGTCTTAAAATTCATGCGTTCTTATAGTGGAATTCCAATGTTTTGTGGCTAAATGTATTTTTTTGGAGCTCAACTCTAGAAAAAAAATGTAATAACTTTTTATAGCAAAATGCTTTTAGAAATAACAATTTGAGATTATTTATCAAAATAAAGGTATATGACATAAAACTAGAAACAATAAGCTTACTGATTTAGCTATTGTCTTGCTTAAAATTACATGGAAATAGAAAGGAAGAAAACAATAAGCTTTCTTATTTGGATAATGCCTTATTGCAAGTTACATTGAATAAAAATTAAATTCCATATATATTATTCCTTTCTATGTCACACTATGAAATTTTAATTCTTCAAATTATGTTTTTACTAGTTTTTGTATTTCGACCTTTGGGAGGCTGGTGCCCACATTCACACGATTCATCATCACAAAAATAGATAGGGATATCTCATCAAAGACGTTTACAATCTGCGTCTGTCTTGCAACAACACCTAGGAATGTCTATTGTGTCAACCTTTGGCGAGACACCTATCAAATTAAATGTTATAATCTATAATTAATATAAAAACACATTTCATATTTTAGCACAAGAATCTTTTAAAAATTAACTTAGAAAATATTAGAGATAAGTGTATGATACTCCAGTAATAATAGATCAAATCAAGAAAAAAGACTTACATATCTCTATCATCATAAACATGAGGAAAAAAGTCCATACTTTGAAAGCCATATTTTTTTTTTATATGCTCGCTAAGTCACTTGATGATAGTGTTTTGTTTTCTTTGTGTCGTATTTATAGTATATTTAGTTGACTATTTAAAACATATTTATATTTTGTGAATCTCGTAATAAATATATCTTTCATTTTGGGTCAATTATATTTAAGTTGACATGATTCTATATTTTGTCCGTTGGAACATGTTATTTGCACATGTGAGGTGTTCGGATTTATATTTGACTAAATATGTATGTCGTTTTGACATACGTCACAATTCTATTAGCTCTTATATTTAACTTGTCATGTTTGATCATTTGACACGTGATACAAAACTAGGCCTCTAGGAAAATATAACATCCTTGACTAAATAACATGGGCTATAAATATAAATATATTTAATATGCGAATAAAGAAGCAAATATTACAAATTTTCCTGTAAGGAAAATGCCATATGCCCTTTAGATATTTTATGGTTTGATAATTTATTTCACCATTTATCTTTACAGATTAATTATTTGCTTATAAACTGAATTTATTTTTATCTTATGCTCTTTCAATGAAACATACTAAACAAAGTCAAAACTAGAATTATATGAAACAAGCAAAATAAAACTATTTTTTTTTATCTTATATTCCTTCTACCAAACAAAATCAACAAAGAAAACTAACATTACATGAAAAAAAATATAATTATGTAATTTTTTCATTAAGTAATATGATGTAATCACAAAATATATTTAAACATATCTAGAAAAATTAATATTATTAATGTAATAAACAACTCATCCTGAGAATAAAGTATTGCACAATCAAATAGAGGCTAAAAATTTGAAGTTTACCAGTTGTGAATATTCATCTTAAAATAAGATGTTATTTGGTCCCAAACCAATAATTTTAGTGTTAGTTCAACTTCAAACAAAAAAGAAATATTTTGATCATCAAACATCCCTCTTACTAAAGGCTATGTTTTATTAAGTATAAATAATGTAGCATGCAAATATCATGCTAATGAGAGACTATGAATCAAAAGAAAGGTATAGGACATGAGCACCCCGTTGGAAAATTCTATAAATTGCCAAACCAGGTGATGTGCCTTAGTTGGTGTAACCAAATAAAAGCTACTGTTCACTCACCCCCTACCCCACCCCACCCCCACCCCCAGGTTTCGTTCATAAAGGACAAGTTTATACGGTTTACGACTATGTGGCCTGAACACAGTTATAAGGGTGAAGCCTATTTTTCCTTCACATTCGTGGGCTCTCCATATCGTGATCGAGAGAAGACACTAACCCTCGTTGACCACCTTTTGACATTGTGATCAGTGTAATATCTCACAAATTTAAATAACTTGGAAGGATTTAAGGATTGTAAATAGTCATTTTTGGAAGAAATAAATTCTGGTATTTTTGTTAAGTGAAAGATAGTTAATTTTTTTATCAATTTCAAAAGGCCATAACTCCCAGATCAAGATGTTACGTGTATTTCCATGTATTTTGGAAATCTCTTGGAATAATACTTCCGACACTGATGTGTTTGTGCGATTATGAGTTTGTATGAGTGAGTTATTTCCTTTGGAAGTTCAGTTATTTGATTAATGAAAGTCTAATCGGGATTTTTGGAATGGTAATTTACTGGGTCAAAATAAGATTTTAGTTAGACTAGAAAAGCTGAAGTTTCATTTTTAGGGCTTTGAGAAAAGAGAAAAGAGGAGAATGAAGGAGAAACAGGTAAGATTCGTCAAGACCATGCATTCTTGGGTGTGAATTTCGCCATGGATTCAATCCTACGAGGTATGTGAGATTCCATAGCGTTGGGTTAGTTCACACGCGCGCAAACCATGATTCAGTTTAGTCAATTTAAGTCTTTGAAAGTGTCGAAATTAAGTTCTTAATAAACATTGATGAAAGTTTCGTTTGAATTACTTGTGGGTTGTGTTCTTGGAGTTTCTTGCGATTTGAATCATGTTTCCGGATGTAATTTTTGTTTGAACCTATCATAATTTGAGGGTATAAATTATTCTAAGTGTTCGGGGAAAGAACCATTGTAGTTTACAGTTTTTAGATATGAAAATTGAGCAAGAAAAGTCGTCAAACACCTTAGGAAGGCTGGGGCGTCACGCTAGCAAGCGCGCCCCAAAAGGTGCTCTAAAATTTTACCCTCTGGGAGTCGTTCCATCCAGCGCGCCCCAGATTAGTCTCTTAATATTGAAGGTTGGCGCCTCTCGGAGCGCATGGGACGCCAATTCTCTCCATTCGCTCTCCACCTTTTTGCACTTGTTCTTTAGCAATGTACATATGTTTTCTAGTTTATTCCAACACTCTAATTTACATCTAAGCATTATGAAATCATACATAATATTAAGATCATAAAACTTGAATTCATAATCCAATTCAAGAAAAGTTAGGATCAAAGTCTAGAGAAGTTAAGAGTTAAGTGTAGAAGCTAAGAAACAAGTCAAGAAAAGTTTATAATGTTTTCTAAAGTCTTTTATAAACGTAACTTTGTTTTAAGACTTAAGTTTAATTTAAGTAAAGAGTAAAGATTAAAGATTGAAGTTGAATTCTTCAAAGAAGTATTTGGGGACTATATATTCTCAATGGAATTTAAAATGTTTTCATATTTGAGCACGAAAGGAAACATCGATCCCCAGAGCGATTTTAAGATATTTTTGAGTAATTATCTCAAACCAAAAAAAGAAATTTGTTTTAATAACATATGATCTAAGTATATTTTGGGAGTAGCATGGAGCACCGATATGGGGATGCGAGTTCATATTAACTCAAGTATCCATGACCCATGTAGCCATAATGATTAGTAAAATATAATGCGTAGTCATTGATATAATAATCTGAGAATAAAGTTTCAACCTATGAATACCCTGTATGTGAGAAAACCTTTGGTTATTGTAAGTGTTTTATAAGAATAACCTTGTAACGACCCTCATGACGAACTAGGTAAAACTAGAGCCTAACATGTGTTTCATGCGTTTATAAGGTCATAAAATAGTGAATATTAGTTTTAGAAGTCATCTTGTTGATTTCGGAAGTCAAACATCAAAGAACCTCCGAGACATTTGAAAGTTAGCATTTGGACGTGCTTTTGTGCTCTAGTGTGCCTTTGCATTTATCATGATTTGTCTTGTTTTAAAATTGACAGGATAGGTCTCTAAGAATAAGATGATCATGTTTAGGGGTTTAACTTCCGGGTAAGCATCCATCTAGGACCCACAAGGGGCCCTAGATGAGGACCCCAACTAAAGGGCTAGAGGCTGCCAAGCAGCCTGCATGTGGAAACAACGACCCAAACAACGGTCAGTCGTTCAAACGACGGCTCATCGGCTTAAGGAGTCGCTTGATCCTTCAATAATGCACATTTTGGTGTTGCATACCAAAACCATGATGCCCCAAATGACAGGACGTGGTCCAAACTATGGACCATCTTTCGTGACCATGGTTTGGCACCTGCAATCTGCCTGCAGACACGGCCAAGCTTGGGGTGTTTTGGGAAATTCACCCCAAGTATTTTTAATTGTATGGACGTTTGTTTAGGTGTATTTGGATATTTTATGAGTGTTAAAGTGATTTAACTCTCATTTAGACCCTAACACCTAAATCAAAACTCTTTCCCTCCCAAATTCTCTCAAAAAACCTCCATGCGTGCTTATGGTCAAGATAGAGCTTGAATGATAGATTTCAATGGAGTGATTCTTCAATTCTCGTTGGATTACATCAAATAAGGTATGGGATTTCTTTATATAATTATACCTATCACCATAGATCATTTCAAAGTGATTTCAAAAATCATCAAGTTTATGAAAAAGTCCAATTTCTACTCTAAGTCATGGGTTCTCGAAAGAAATGTTTTCAAATAATGAAATATGATGTTATTTATGTATAATTGATGTTTTCCAATGAAATTTTTCCATGAACCCTTGACTTTCACAAGTCTCTATAATTGGTTGTGATGTGGGTGAATTGATCATGGCTTGATAGTAGTGAATTCCTGTATACATTACATTGGACTAGTGAATTATGTATAGATCATTATTGAATTGTTTATAGGCTAAATTATTTGATGATATTCATACTTTATATTGTTGGACTATTTGTATAGTTTGATTGTTGGTTTAGAGTTGTGTATATAACTGTTTTTAAGAGCCTTGGTAAAGTGAATTAATTGAAAGGGCTAAGGAATGGTGATGTTGATGATGGAAAGGTGGTAAGATGACCTAATATCTCTATATTGTGTAGAATCGGTATTGACTTGTATTGCTTGGAATGGTCCACTTATGGTGGTTGTGTTTATGTGTTGAATATGTGATGATAATGGCCTTGTCGGCCTTATTATGAAAATTGTAGTACTATTATGTTAGGGCTTAATGAAAGTATAATGTGAAGGTGTTTATGTGAAATAATTGATCAAGTATAAGGTGTTATGACTTGTATGAATATGTGATCTTATATAAATGACTATGTTATGATTCTTCTTAAAGTGATGGTATATGATAAGGATGTATATGAAGGTGTTGATGTGGTATCTTATGTGGTAGACTTAGTGTCCCTACTTGGTACTTGAATGATATTTAATGTGTGATATCGTGAAGGTTCTGTCTTGATTTGGTACACCTAAGTCCCTCTTATTGATGCATGAAAGATATATGAATATGTGATCCTATGAATTGGTAGGCCTAAGCACAATTGTCATGTATGTGTATGAATGATTGATATGACCTTGAACTTTTAAAGAAGGTTAATGACTTGGAACCTTCAATATAGAAAGAATGTTATGATATCCTTGAAGTTGAAAGTCGTAATGGTTTCCTTCTTGTGTGATGATGGACTTAGGGATAGGTTGGCTGGAACGACATGAAACCATCTCTAAGAAAGTCATTGAGCTATTTTTATATAGACCATTGAATGGAAAACCTTGTGTACCCATCCTTAGTATTGGGATTGAACTTACTCTATGAGAACAAGGCTAGCACCGAGTGAATATGTTTGGGGAGTGAATCTACTTAAGTTGAGACTCAATGAAATCCTTGATATTCCTTAACCACGTGCCTACATTGAATGTTTCCTAATTTTACACTTGGCAAGTAAAACACCATCCATCGGAGTAGGGTAGACTCCGATTGCATGCCTAGCAAGTATGGTCTATGTTGGTTAATTTTTTTTCTCATCAAGTGGATACATTTTAGTGTTAAAGAAGTTCTACAATGCTAACGTAGTGGAATGGGACGCTATCTAGACATGGCACATGTAGGCTTTGAAGATTGAAGGATGTGAGTTCCTTAGATATTTTCAAGACTATTATGTGAAGTCCTAAAAATGAATGATTGTATCTCAAAATGGTTTTAATGAAAGTAGTCTATAATTTAGTATGTTGAATAGAAAGGTTCTTATCTAGGGTAGCTTTGAGGATTTCTTAGATAGGATTGAAGAGGGTGTATGGGTGGTCTCTTTATGTTTTACTTAGGCGAGTGTAACCTTATGTAGAGAGTTTAAATGACATAAAGGTCTATAGTATTGAATATGAACTATGTGATATGTGATGTATTGGAATAAAGTTACTTTAGGTAGTCTTGAGGACCATCTAGGTGTGTGTGAACGGTTTTTATGGGCGGCCGCTTCATGCCTTACTTAGGTGAGTCGTATGATAACCTTTAGTATGGAGTCTATGTGAATATGGTGATGTGCTGGATGTTACTTGAATATGCCTTATATGTGATTATTGACTTGTATTATATCTCTTTAACTATTATTAAGAAAGTTTTTATCAAAATGCCACGAAAGCATGTTTCTATACTAAATGTCTCTTTTTTAAGGTTTTTGCATGGCTTTCATACTTAGTACATTCAATATGCTGACCCCTTCTTTTCCATTTTTTACTAACGTGTAGGGAATTGGAAGTCTTGACATGCTATGGATGATGGATAGGTTTCTATGGTTGTAGATGAAGTATTGGTGAGTCCTCATAGATTCGAGACAAGACCCACATGTTAATTTAATGCCTTTAGTCGTTATTTTAAGTTTTGTATGAGCTTAGCCCCAATGTTGTGCATTCAAACTATTAGATAATTTAATGAGACATTATAAAAATTGGATGTTTTTAATGAAGTCTTCAGCTTTCGTATTAATGAAAGTATTCTTTGTGTGTGAAGAAAGTTTTAAGTTCTTACTTATTTTGGAGTATATTGTGCAATGATTGTTATGAAAGGCTTGCATTGAGACTTCTCCAGGTCTCACAGGCCATAACTTCTAGGGGTTGCTTCCTGGCCGTTACAAAATTGGTATCAGCGCATAAGGTTTGGGAGTGTCACAGATTGCCTCAAAATTCACATCTAGTAGAGTCTTGTTCATAATCTGAAGCGCGCCACATTATTAATGAGAGGCTATTGAGTGCTATCACTTTCTCTTTTTACCATCATGCTTAGCCAGACCTTTTATCATCATCAAGAAGTGAACCTTTTCCTCGACATGACACATAAAACTCAGGAATATTAATAAATTTAAGGGACTAACTAAATTTTAAAGGCATTTTCTTGCTAAAAAATCTTAAATTTAGTTCACACAAGTATACTTACTAGGACTTTCTTTCCCTATAAGTTTATCATTCTATTATCAATATACCTTTTGAAGCTTAAGAGAAAATCGCAGTCCTCATTCAGAACTCTCAAGATACATTTCACAATCGAAATGTATTACTATTGTACCACAGGTCCACACTAAAATGTTCCTTAAAAATAAATCTTAACTCAAGTGTTTGTACTAACAATCTAGTTTGCTTCTCAAATGAGAATGTAACACAAAATCTCATTTTCTAAATAAGTCCTATAACGGAAAACTTTTGAAGTAGATAGTATTTACACTTGACAATCGATGTATTCATTTTTCATAGCACTATTATCACTTCTTGAAAGTTCATAAATCATCACGAGAACACATCTTACCTATCGAGAAGATCGTACACCAATAACTAACATAATTCTATCCATTGAATAAGATCAAAAACATTATTAAATTCATTCTTGATCAGGTCGATAACAAAACTAATACACATAATAACTTTAACCAAGTAAACATCTATATTATTGTATTAGATGTATCATGACCTCTTTTTTTTTATATATACACTTAATCTAAAAAATCGTAGTAGAGATTTTGCCCACAATTGACTAAACAAAATTTCATTATTCATTAAGCAATGTATATATCTTATGAGAACTTCACTAACTATATTATCCAAAGTAATGATATTCATTACCTAGCCGTTCCTTACAAACTTTTTGAATATTGTCACCTTGGCAAAGTAATCTTGCTTCACCCCATCTACCTGATAATCATTAAGATCCGGAGAATATACTTCTCCATGAAGAAGCCAGAAAATGCTACCCATTAATAGGGGTTTCAACTTTAAAGAACTTAATAAAAAGATCATACTAGTCACTACTAATTACATGTCTATGATGAATCGTGGAAACATATCTATTTTTAAGGACGCATACTCTCTTGCTGGTGTTGGTTCTTTAAATTCTACTACTCTAATACTAATCATACGTGAAATCGAGTGAAGAAGGTTAGATACCAATATGTATAACCTAGATACCAATTGGACTCAAGTAATAGCACGAAAGAACGAAGTAAGGAAGTTTTCTTAAATTCTTATAGCCTCTCAAAGAAAATTAAAGGCGTCCCTTTACCGTTCCACAAGACTCTACTTGACTTGTCCTTGTGTGATGAGATCACCGAAGCTAATACTCTGACACAAAATTTGTCACGACCCAAATCTAATCGTGAGTGGCACCCACACTTAACCTCCTAGGTGGGAGAACCAAGGAATCCAAACCCCAACTTATATTAAGTGTTCGACCATGGATAGCAATCATATGCAGAAGTCATATTAAACTAACCAATAAAGTAAGCCTTCAATCCTATCACATATCATCCCCAAAACTTGAAAGTCGTCACATCAAGGACATCTAATATCCAATACTAAGTCTAAGAATATTAAAGACAGCAAAATAATTAAACAGCCGCAAACTAAGGACATGATGTTATGACCGAGAGAATCCAACACGATCTTGAATGAGTAGCTCAACCTGGAACCTGATATACTTGAGACTTGCTAGAGCTGAAGGCGAGTTAAAGTCGCAGGTAAACTCACTGCACTACCCAAAAGTAAACAAAGAAAACCACAAGTAGGGCTCGGTACGGGGCAACATGTACTGAGTAGGTATCATCGGTCAACTCAAAATAGAAACTAATATACATTAAATAATATGAACCAGTGTCAACAACACTAGAGTAAGTATGTAATAAGTCAACAATTTCAAAATCATCCATGAGGACTGATTCCTCCAACCAAACCATTTGGAAAATTGATTTCTTTGAGATTGAGTACATTCTGTTAATTCAATATGTTTTTCCTTTAATATTATCGTGTTGAAACGTGACACTCCAATGCAATTATACTATATCGGGATGTGACACTCCGATCCAAAAATACCATGTCGGTACGTGACACTCCGATCCAAGAATATCGTGTCGGAACGTGACACTCTGATCCAAGAATACCGTGCCGGAACGTGATCCAATTATACTGTGTTAGAACGTGACACTCTGATCCAATTATACTATTAATTTATCATTTATCATCACCACTTTCAATTCATTGATAATATTTCATCCAGCCTTCTTTATTCAAGGCATCACTTCGATAAAGAGGGTTCAAGAATATAAATTCCACAGTCTCATGATTTCATACCAATCACAAAACACACAATAAAGTACATAGAAAAATTCACAATATCATTCAATGCATATCAATCACTATTAAGAGTTTACTATCACATAGCGTAAACCATAACCTACCTCAACCGAAGAACCGAAGTCAACCAACTACTTATCCAATGTTTTATCTTTCCTCAATGCTTCCGCACCTTTCCAATCGATCAAGTGTATATGCATAGTTTGTAAGTTAACAATCCTATAAATACTCATGTTATTATATGTCTAGATTAGACCCAAAAATCTCCTAATTCTATAATCAATTTCCTAAAATTCAAACATAAGGGTAAGTCTCCATTAGCATAACTTTCATGTACTACACCTTATAATAACTACACCTTATATTTAATTAACTATTTCAATATATCATTTTTTTCTTAATAAGGTGGTAAAGCTACCACTGTCATGATACTTGTGGCAGCCAAAACATTAACCTGCCGAATAAACTAACCAAGGGAAACCAATAAGCAACGAAACCAATGAAATTCATTCCAAATCACGAAAAATAACAATGATAATTAAATTTGGTAAATTTTTCACACGTAGTCCACTTATTGTTTTAATAATAATTTACATTACTTTAATCATTAAACAATTCCCCTTTAACCAATCAATTTTAATATTGTCCCACGTTTCAGTTGTAACAATATATGTACCCACCGGTAATTCCTATCTAATAAAATAACAATATAATGCATTCTCGCCGAAACAAACAATCAACATATATACAACTAGTTGTTGTCCCACACTATTATAGGGACTAGGGTTTGAATCTCGCTAAAGCCCTTATTTCTTTTTAAGTTTATTGGTGCACATGAAGTCTTCAATTTTTAAGCCCATTTTTGCTAGTTATAGACACAGATTTATATATATTCTATTATGACATAACATTTTAGACAACCACTGTTAAGATTGAAGAAAGAAAAATGTGTTAGAATGGGCATTTAATAAACTACAACAATATTTTTTTGATAGATTTAATACATCATGTTAGGAATCTAACTGACAGAAAGAGAATGATACTTATTTAGTCCTAGAACCCACGAATTCCAAAAGGAAATAGTTATGGAAAAACATAATCATGTATTTAAGTATTAAATCTTTTTCAGGTTGCGTAGAGAATGTTGAAACCAAATGACAAGTAAAAAAATATGATATTGTATTCGTTCCTTTTTCTCTTAACATGAGTTGTTATCCTTCCTTCTTTCTTTTGGATGAAAACTCCATTAAAAAAATTAAATTCAAACAAAGAAAGTGAAACTGAATAGGCAATGAATATCACATCACTCAACATGCCAAAGCTCATAAATACATTTTTTATTTTTATTGGGTTATGCTTGTTGTTATAAAAAAAAACTCAATACTTAATTCGCTTTATACACAAATAAATCACATGAATCTGTATATGAACATTCAACAAATTTAACCTACTATTGACAAAATATAATAATAATAATTGTAAAAAAAAAACTCAGACAAAGAATTTTGCTAACAAAAAAATCAAGTCAGAACGAAATGTGACTTACCCCATTTGTATTGGCACAACTCAAAGTACAGTTCTATGCGATCGACACTGAAGCATCTCATCAATTGATTTTCTCTATAACAAAAACAAAATCATCTCATAAGCTATTGACACAAAATACAAATTTTATTTTTCATCAGAGATTAAAATCATAAACATTAGTCAAACATCATAAACTATATTATAAGTAAGGAGTAAGAAACAAAACAAAAAATAACTTAAAATAACATGCACAATGCAACATCCAAAAGAAAAATATTTCAATACTCTTTATCAAACTCATAATAAAATAGAATGTAAAAAAGCAAGAAGAAATACATATATGAAATGAAAAGACAAGGATCATAGTGGGGAATGTAAAGAGACAACAGTTTCTTTAGAAGATAATTAATGAATAATTATCTTTTTAATGTATTTATTTCATATAAAAATATATATTTTAAGTACAATATGATATGATTATTATTTAATATTTTGTTAATTAAATATTTTTATTTAATATAAGGGTAAAATGGTAATCTAACATTGTACTTTGATGCTTCCCACTTATAATAATATATGATTAAATACAATTGACTAATTTAATACTTAATATTAAAATAATATTTTCATTCTAACATATTAGCAATAAACAAATTCAAGTATTGAAGTTTCTACTAGGGGAGCTCGTCCGCCTCCTGCCAATCGTGTCGCCATCGCTAAGTTCCTTTTGAGTTTATGACTCAAGATAGGAACCCTGATTATTAATGAATAATTATAAAAGTGTGAAAGTAACCCACTATAAATTAAGTTATTTCTTTAACCACCAACTAAATAAATTATTAAAGGTACCCCATTAATTCTATAATTGTAGTCATTAATAGTCTAAAATATCCATTTAGAATATATCGGAAGTATTTTATGAACTAAAATCTCTATAATGATCAAATGAGTCCTTAAATTAGATACCAATTTACCCATTATGCGTCCTCGAACGATCAAAAGAAGGTAAGGGTAAGAAAGTCTAGTTGTATCAACAATTCCTCAAAATATTAGTACCCAAGGTCTCATATCAAAAGTATCAAACCAACCAATTGGAGAGCTACAACTCCTCTTATACAATGCCTCAAATGGGTTCATCTCAATACTTGAATGATAACTATTATTGTATGTAAACTCGAATAACAACAAACTATTTTCAATAACCACCAAAGTTAATCGTATTCACATCCTCAACATGTTCTCAAGGACCTTGGCACAACCATTTGGTGGAATATTCTCTCACATAACCATGCTAAAATCTAAAAACCAATACGAGTTATAATCAGTAAACTTGAAACAACCATCACACACTCATAGTGCATACACTATCATAGATCTTATCAATATTGTCTTCTCACAACATAAACTTCTCATGAGATTAAGTTATAAAAATTTAATCTTTAAACATCAGGTACTCATCAAGGGAGAACCAATATTATCTAACCCAAAGAAGAAGATGATCAATTAAACACTCATCGAGTTATACACCCAAGCATACATAACCTCTAACAACATTGTCAAAATGCTAGATTAGTAGTTATTATAACCAAACCTTAAGGATGACAAACCTAGACTCAACGGTTCACACATTCAATCACACATAGACGAAACATGATATTAATGATTAGATAGATCTTAAGCCTATCAAACAAATTTACATATTCATGGTAGCTATCCTATAAATTCTCACAAGTAAAGGTGTGTGTAGAATTACTAGTATGCTTCAACTAATTCCGAACAACACCAAATCTTCCATAATTTAAATTATCAGGTCTAATCAAGGATGTCACCCTACCATGAGGACAATCATAGAATCGGTATACCCATCCACTACTAGAGACTCGCCCATAGAAGCTAAAACACACAGGAACGTAGAAAATGAATCCTACTCCAAACCACGGCCAGAATGAAGTAGTTGGTCAAATAAGAATGTACATAACTAAGGTCAAATAACTCTAGAATACTCTTTTCATGGTGCCCATCTAAACATTTTCATTCATCTGACTCTCTCTTTGATTTTATTACTATCCAGAATCACCAATTTAGTCCCTATTATGATTACACACATATACTTGATTTATCGAACCACATATCCACTGAAGTCAACACTTAGGGAAATTCTTGATCACTCAAATTGTTTTGTATACTATAAGCTCATAACTTCTATTCACCATCAAATGATTATGTAACACATCTTACATTCTATGTAGTCCCATCAATAGGGCAATATTAATCCAACTCTAAATTCTTAATAACCATGTAGAAATCGATCTCACCTTGTACATCATTTTTAAGTCATCCATCATAATATGAGCAATTTAATCCCACGTAAAGACTAAATTTTTCATACCTTACAATTTTTCACCCAAACCAACATTAATCTTTATAAAAGTAAATGATAAACTCCTAGTAAGTTTGTGTAGAACCAGTCTACACTTCATAGTCATATCTAAGCTTATAAGTGAAAATTCATACAACATTCAACTTTGATCTATGGGGTCTATATGAGAGGTTTGATTACTTCACCTTTCCTACATTTTACCCATGATGGAAATTTCTAAATATCTCGGTCCTTCAATATTTATGTCTTTTGTTTCTCTAGCTCACTTACCGATCTCATCTTTTTACCAACAACCCATGATGTTTTAGTTCACACTCTCAAAACTCTGAGGGAAAACCCTACCTTATATCCTTTAACAATCAAAAGTAACAAACTTTACGACTCTAATCATGTTTAAGTTCTTTCACATTCTCAATACTCTATGCAATCAATTCTTTATTACCTTACAAATTCATACCTTGATAAGACATATCACTAGAAATGCAAACTTATAATGAAAAAGAAAAAAATAAAATTGTTCAAACTATAGAATCCAATGCCCTTATATCAACCATTGCTTATACTTTGAAGTCTTTTATAAATTCCTATGTCTTAACTTATCATTGATCATCTCTTCATAGACCTTACCGTATTCATCACTAAAAATTCAATCATACTCATTACTAAATTCAACACTACAACTTATCATCTCACTTGAGTTGATGTTTGTACATACCTTTATTAAGTTTTATCCAATAGCTTTAACCGAGCTGATGACATGTGACACTTTTACCTTAACCAAGACAAAAATAGATAAAACTACGCGTCCCTGAACCCAGATATGATCCAATAAGATTTTTTTGTCACCTCCATGTAAGCAAAATTCTACCAGATTTTAAAGTATCAGGTCTTAAACTATGATTTTTCTTAATAAATATTATAGTAAAACACCTCATAATACACACTATAAATACAATGCCACTATAATTTTAATGCAAGAACCACCCAAACGCAGCTGCTATTCGGGATCAAGAAAATGATATTTCAAACACCCGAATCCAATCATCACCAATAAAATCAACCAAAAAGATGTAAGGAACACTTAGTTAAAATTTTAGCTCGATCCAACGGTTTGTTAATTGGAAAACATGATCTGAGAGTTTCTTGTCGAAAAAACGGTATGCAGCAAAATAAATCTTTTTCTTATCTATTCTCTCTTGTTGATTCTCTCTCAAAACGTATCTTATTTCCCAATGTCTTTCAAGGAAAATACTAATGAGTAGTTCAATTTTTCTCTTAAGATCATCCTCTATTTATACAATTGTGTTTTTTGTTACAAAGTCAAAATCAACTACAAATAGGATTACAATTCCAATTCATTTTTTGATAGAATTGGAAACCAAATAAAGAGAATAATTTCAATCCTTTTTCAAGTAGGATTAGGTCTATTGTAAATATCATAAGCAAATACTAAATTTGATATACCAACCGGTAAAACACTTTCAAGACTTTGTTGCCACTAAAACTGATTCTAAATGAGAATTTTCGATACTAGTACAACAAACATAAATTATATAGGTCATATATCACTTTCTCTTTTTACCATCAAGCTTAACCAGACCTTTTCATCATCAAGAAGTGAACTTTTTCCTCGATATGACACCTTAAACTCAGGTACACCAATAAAATTTAAGGGACTAACTAAATTTTAAAGGAATTTTCTATCTAAAATCTTCAATTAGTTCACACAAGTATACTTACTAGGACTTTCTTTCCCTATAAGATTGTCATTCTAGTATGAATCTACCTTTTGAAGCTTAGAGAAAATCGCAGTCCTCATTCAGAACCCTCAAGATACATTTCACAATCAAAATGTATTACTGTTGTAGCACAGATCCACACTAAAATTTTCCTTAATAATAAAGCTTAACTCAAGCATTTGTAGTAACAATCTAGTTGGCTTCTCAAATGAGAATGTAACACATAATCTCATTTTCTCAATATTTCCTATAACTCACAACTCCTGAAGTAGATCGTATTTACGCTAGACAATCGACGTATTCATTTTTCATAGCACTGTTATCACTTCTTGAAAGTTCATAAATCCATCACGAGAAAACATCTTACCTATCGAGAAGATCGTGCACCAATAGCTAACATATTTCTATCCATTGAACATATCTAAAACATTATTAAATTCATTCTTGATCAGGTCGATCACAAACTAATACACATTATAACTTTAACCAAGTAAACATCTATATTATTGTATTAGTCGTATCTTTATCTTTTTTTATATATACACTTAATCTATAAAATCGTAGTAGAGATTTTGCCCTAAATTGACTAAACCAAATTTCATTATTCACTAAGCAATCCATATATCTGATGAATACTTTACTTACTATATTATTTAAAGTAATGATATTCATAACCTAGACGCTCCTTACGATCTTTTTGAATGATGCACCTTGGCAAAGTCATCTTGCTTCCCCCCATATACCTCATATCCATTATGATCCGGAGAATATACTTCTCCATGAAGAAGCAATAAAATGCTCCCCATGAATAATACAGGTTTCAAATTTAAAGAACTTAATAATAAGACCATACTAGTCACTACTAATTACATGTCTATAATAAATCGTGGAAACATATTTATTTTTAAGGATGCATAATCTCTTGATGGTGTTGATGCTTCCGATTCTACTACTCTAATACTAATCATATGCGAAATAGAGTGAAGAAGGTCAGATACCAATTTGTATAACCTAGATACCAATTGGACTCAAGTAATACCATGAAAGAACGAAGGAATGAAGTTTTCTTGAAGTCTTATAGCCTCTTGAAGAAAAGTAAAGGCGTCCCCATACTGTTCCACAAGACTCTACTTGACTTCTCCTTGTGTGATGAGATCACCGAACCTAACACACTAATACCAAGTTTGTCACGACCCGATTCTAATCGTGAGTGGCACCCCCACTTAACCTCCTAGGTGGGACTACCAAGGAATCCAACCCCAATTTATATCAAGTGTTCGACCATGGATAACAATCATAATGCGGAAGTCTTATTAAATTAACCAATAAAATAAACCTCTAATCCTATTACATATCATCCCCAAAACCTAAAAGTCAAAACTTGAAGGACATCTAATCTCCAATAATAAGTCTAAGAATACTAAAGACACCAAAATAATTAAACAAACTAGTTTATGTTTTCAAACTAAGGACATCATGTTATGACCGAGAAAATCCAACACGAGCTTGAATGAGAAGTTCAACCCTGAACCAGATATACTTGAGACTGGCTAGAGATGAAGGCGAGTTAAAGCTGCAGGTATACTAACGGGACTACACACAAGTAGACAAAGGAAAACACAAGTAGGGCTCAGTACGGGGCAACATGTACTGAGTAGGTATCATCGGCCAACTCAAAGTAGAAAATAATATATACAATAACTAATAGTATGAACTCAACTAAAGCACATAACAGGTGATAAGAAACAAATATCATGAACCAGTGTCAACAACACTAGAGTAAGTACGTAATAAGTCAACAATTTCAAAATCATCCATGAGGACTCATTCCTCAAACCAAACCATTTGGAAAATTGATTCTTTGAGATTGAGTACATTCTGTTAATTCAATATGTTTTTCCTTCAATACTATCGTGTTGAAATGTGACACTCCAATGCAATTATACTGTATCGGGATGTGACACTCCGATCCAAAAATACTGTGTCGGTACGTGACACTCCGATCCAAGAATATCGTGTCGGAACGTGACACTCCGATCCAAGAATACCGTGACACTCCGGATTATACCATGTTAGAACGTGACACTCCGATCAAATTCTACTATTAATTTATCATTTATTACCACTTTCAATTCATTGATCATATTTCATCCAACCTTGTTTATTCAAGGCATCACTTCGATAAAGAGGGTTCAAGAATATAAATTCCACGGTCTTAGGATTTTAAACCAATCATAAAACACACAACCACACAATCAAGTACATATGAAAATTCAAAATATCATTCAATGCATATCAATCACTATTTTAAGAGTTTACTATCAAATAGCATAAACCATAACCTACATCAACCGAAGAACCGGAGTCAACCAACTACTTCTCCTATGGTTTTTCTTTCCTCAATGCTTCCGAACCTTTCCAATCTATCATATGTATATGCATAATTTGTAAGTTAAAAATCCCATAAATACGCATGTTATTATATGTCTAGCTTAGACCCAAACATCTGCTAATTCCATAATCAATTTCCTGAAGTTCAAACCTAAGGGTAAGTCTCCATTAGCATAACATTCATGTACTACACCTTATATTTAATTAACTATTTCACTATATCAAATTTTTGTTTATAAGGTGGTAAAGCTACCACTGTCATGATACCAGTGGCAGCCAACACATGAACCTACCAAATAAACTAACCAAGGGAAACCTATATCACACCGAAACCAATGAAATTCATTCCAAAATATGATCATAACAATGACAATTCTATTTTGTAATTTTTTCACCCGTAGTCCACTTATTGTTTTAATAATAATTTACATTATTTAATTATTAACAATTCCCCTTTAACCAATCAATTTTAATATTGTCCCACGTTTCAATTGTAACAATATATGTACCCACCTGTAATTCCTATCTAATAAAATAACAATATAATGCATTCTCGCCTAAACAAACAATCAACATATATACAACTAGTTGTTGTCCCACACTTCTATAGGGATTAAAAACAATTGACTAATTTAATACGTAATATTAAAATAATTTTTTCATTCTAACATATAGAAATACACAAATTCAATTATTCAAGTTTCTACCTGGGGAGCTCATCCCCCTCCTGCTAATCGTGTCGCAATCACTAAGCTCCTTCTGTGTTTATGACTCAAGATAGGAACCCTGATTATTAATGAATTATTATCAAAGTGTGAAAGTAACCCACTATAAATTATAATGTTATTTCTTTAGCCACCAACTAAATAATTATTAAAAGTACCCCATTAGTTATATAATTGTAGTCATTAATAGTCCAAAATATCCATTTAGAAAATATCAGAACTATTTTATGAACTAAATCTCTATTACTCAAAATGACCAAATGAGTTCTTACACTAAGATCTTTTTTATATGGTGTATTTTCCTTGTTCCTTATGTGATGGTCCTTAGAGTGTGGCCTTTGAGAAGTTTGGGTTGAGGGATAGAAAAATATGAGGTGTGACTTGTTAGAAGGGATATGAAAGGTTGTTTTGATAACCTTAGGTAGGTTGATTTACCTTCTTAAGGTGAGTATTAGTGATAGAACCCGGCTTGAATATGTGGTGCTTGAGTTGAGTTGGAGGAGTTGGTGTAATAAGGTGTTACATGTGTGGATGAGTGATGATTAGATAATTTGAAGTTGTTTAGATTCGACCTTAGAAAGAAGGAGGTGATGTTTTAAAGAGTAGGTTTGTATTGACCTTAGATATGCTTTTCCTAAGTGTGGGGAGTATAGGGAATAGTAAAATATGGTTGGGAGTGAGATATCCTTATATTTTCCTTATGTACTTATTCAAGCTTTAGTTTATGTTGGAGTCTTTTGTTAAAAATAAGTTTCCAAATATTCTCCTTCTGTATGCATGTTTTAGTTGAATCCTTTTTAAATGAGAAAATGAGTTTTCATGCATGGCATTTTCCACATGTCCATGTGCAGCAAGTGTAGGCTGCCTATTTGTTTCATGAGGTTAAATAATGAGCATATCTAAATTTTATATGAGACTGATTTGTTGAGCATGCCTAATGTGTTATTGTATGATTATACTTTAATGAGAAATTTCATGATGTGTTATATGATGTTTAATTGGGAATGATGTGACTTGGAGAAGCGATTTCCTCCAATAGCATTAGAAAAAGTATAGAATGATACATAAGGAGTTGGTAGATGTAGTTCTATTTGCTTGAACTTCATGAAGTTCTTTGATCTCTTTTCATGTGGAGTTATATTCCTCCTAGTTATGTGTGTGGTTTATGATATTTTATGCATGAATATGGGTTGTTTGCTTTGGTCGTTATCCCTTTAAGTGTTTAAGTGTCATTCGAGGACGAGTGTTTTTAAGTGGGGGAGAATGTAATGACCCTCATAACGAACAAGGTGAAACTAGAGCCTAACATGTATGTTATGAGTATATAAGGTATTAAAATGATGAATTATAGTGTTTGAAGTCGATATATTAAGGTTGGAAGAGTTTGGAAGTCAAGCATCCAAGAACGTTAAAGACATTCGAAACTTAGCCTTTGGACGTGCTTGTGTGTTCTAGTTGCCTTTGCATGTTGCATGATTTATTTGGTGTTGAAATTGATAATATAGGTCTCTAAGACCTATTTGAGAATGTTTAGAGTCTTAACATCCGGGTACGAATCCACCTAGGACCCACAACAGGACCTAGAGGACGAACCCAACTCAAGGGCTTCAGGTGGAAAACGACTACCATTAGTTCAAACAATGGCTTGTCGACTTGGATGGAGCCTGCAATACTGCACGTTTTGGATTTTCATGCCAAAACCACAAAGCCCCAACAATGGTATGTCTTCCAAACGACGGACCATCGTTAGTGGCTGTGGTTTGGCACCTTCAATCTGCTTGCAGACACGGCCAAGCTTGGGGTGTTTTGGGAAATTCACCCCAAGTATTTTTAATTGTATGGACGTTTGTTTAGGTGTATTTGGATATTTTATGAGTGTTAAAGTGATTTAACTCTCATTTAGACCCTAACAGCTAAATCAAAACCCTTTCCCTCCCAAATTCTCTCAAAAAACCTCCATGCGTGCTTATGGTAAAGATAGAGCTTGGATGATAGATTTCAATGGAGTGATTCTTCAATTCTCGTTGGATTACATCAAATAAGGTATGTGAGTTCTATGTCTAAGGCTATATATCACCTTAGATCCAATTTCAAAGTGATTTCACAGATCTTCAAGTTTATGAAAAAGTCTAATTTTTACTCTAAGTCATGGGTTCTTGCATGAAACATTTTCAAACAATGAAATATGACGTTATTGATGTATAATTGATGTTTTCCAACGAAATTATCCATGAACCCTTGACCTTATCAAAACTCTAAAATTGGGTGTAATGTGGGTGAATTGATCATGGCTTAATAGTGGTGAATTCATGTGTAGATTACATTGGGCTATTCAATTATGTATAGATCATGATTGAGTTGTTTATAGGCTGCCTTAATTTATGATATTCATATAGTAAATTGTTGGACTATTGGTACAGTTTGATTGTTGGTTTAGAGTTGTGTATATGGCTATTGGTAAGAGCCTTGATAAAGTGAATTAATTGAAAGGTCTAAGAAATGGTGATGTTGATGATGGAAAGGTGTTAAGATGACCTAATCCCTCTATATTGTGTAGAATTGGTATTCAATTATATTGATTGGTATGGTTGTAACACCCCGTAACCAAAATAGACCAAAAATTCGTTTTTCAGAAAAATATGCAGGTGCTACCAACGGTGGCATCGACGGACCGTAGCCTGAACCACGGTCCATCCTGCACAACCGTCGATGGGATCAGAAACTCCCAAAAATTTCAGCCTAGAAAAATTGGCTAACTCTTGGACGACAGACGGACTTACGGTCCGTAGGTCAAATGACGGTCTGTAGTCCATGACCATCGATGAAGACTCCCTTCAACTACTCTCTGACAAGATCTATAGATGACAAGCATAGTTCGTAGGTGGACCTACGGTCTGTAGGTCTGACCGTAGGCGGAAAATATGCAGCCAGTTATGGGGAAATGTAGTTGGGTCAACTTAAAATGATTATAACTCTTAGCACAAAATGAATTAGATCTCCCATAACCTACTCAAAGGTAGATAATTGAATTACCTTTCCATATCCACCGACCTTGCAAAAATCAGACCTCTGAGTAAAAAGTTATGCCTATTTTAGTAAAGGCCTGTCGAACAGGCCCTCACGACTGACCCAACGACAGGACGTCGGGCGCACAACGGACCGTCAGTCCTGGCCATCGTGAGGCCCGACAGCAAATTTCCCAGGGGTCTTTTTGACCTTTGCCACTCCGTTTAAACCCTATGTTACGTCATTTTGACCCTAACTCATCTGATTTTAGTCAATTTAAGCCTATAAAAATAATTAAAACATATCCAAGACAAATCATTAAATCAAAACTTAGAAAATTAGAAGCAAAAGAGGAGAAAAAAAGCTCAAGAACCCTAGTTCAAGAACGCCACAAGCTCCTGAAGTTCCAGCCCCGAAACTTAAGTATTTTTTCGTGGATTTCATCACCAGGTATGTGGGATTTCACTAGTGGGTTCCTTTCACCCATTGGGTCTGATTCTCTTATTATGATTAAACCTAGGTTTTCTAGATCTTTGATATAACTTCATGAATTTATTAATTATATGTTCGAAATGAGATTATCATGTTATTACTCATATTATCGCATGAATTTATAACCCTAGCTTTGTATTTCTTTAGTTCTTCAATTACACATGTTAGGTCATATATTTCAGACACTTCAGATATACATGCCTCAGTTATAAATGCATAATTACTAGATTAATTGTTGCATTCTCAGTTTGCATGTTCAGTTTAGAGCTATCCAGTATTTACAGAAATTCAGATATAATCATTTATTTTACAGAATTCATTAGGAGTAGCATAATATCGAGTTGGACTAGGGTTTAGCGAACCCAATAGTCCCAGAACTACTAGCCAAGTAGGTTGTAAGTCCCCTCTGTGGGCAATCAGTTTAGTGATCACGCCAGCTTGTCTTTATACCTTTGGTAGGATATATTGGGTCCTCTCAATGGGGCATATACATCGGACTCCACATTTAGCTCATGTGGTTTTATTATCGGTTATTAGTAGCTCCCACAATTTAGTCAGACCCTCTGCATTGACCATTTATCAGTATATTCAGTATTCAGTTTCAGCATGTTATAATTGGTCATTGCATCCAGTTAGCTCAGAAATCAGCACATCACGTTTAGATTATTATACTTGTTTTTGTGCTTGTTCAGTTATATTTTATTTCAGCTTTACTCTGTCCTACATGTTCAGTACCTTTCAAGTACTGACGCATACGTGCGCTACATCTTCTCGTGATGTAGTTTCAGGTTCTCAGCATCCAAATCACGCATAGATCGATTCCCGATCTCCAGTTCAGCAGATTCAATGGTGAGTCCTCATTCTCCGAGGACAACAGTCATGAGTTTCATTTCAGTCTTTAGTCATTTAGTTTCAGTTTTTGCTAGATTTAGCTGGGGCTTGTCCCATTATTTCTAGTCTAGTTTAGAGGCTATTTTAAGACATAGTTAGATTCAGCTTAGTATTGAGTTAATATTTATTTTGTATTAAACTTATTGTTTTCAAATATCTCATTTATAGAATATGGGTATTCCCCATCTTTTCATTTTAAGTATGATTTAGCTTCCACAACAGTTTATTATCTTTAGTATGCTCATGATCATATGCCAGCAGGGTTAGCTTGGGATCACTTGTGGTCCTAGGTTCCGTGTCCGCGTCTCAGGGGTTGCTCGGGGCGTGACAATGGTCTACTTATGGTGACGGTGTTTATGTGTTGAATATGTGACGATCATGGCCTTGTCAGCATTATTATGAAAATTATAGTAGTATCACGTTAGGGCTAATATGAATGTATAATGTGAAGGCGTTTATGTGAAGTAATGCGATTAACTATAATGTGTTATGACTTGAATGAATATGTCAGGTGATGTTATGATGTGATATATCTATAATATTGTACAATGTGAAGATATGAAGTGAAGTACTCTAGTAATGCTTATGTGATCTTGTATGAATGTCTATGTTATGATTCTTCTTAAAGTGATTATATATGATAAGGTTGTATATGAAAGTTTTAATATGGTATCTTGTGTGGTAGACTTAGTGTCCCTACTTGGTGTTGTGTCTTGATTTGGTAGACCTGAGTCCCTCTTCTCGATGCATGAAAGATATGTGAATATGTGATCCATTGACTAGGTAGTCTAAAGCACCCTTGTCATGTATGTGTATGAATGATTGATATGAACTTGAACATTTAAAGAAGGTCAATGACTTAGAACCTTCAATAAAAAAAGAAGGTTTCATATCTTTGAAGTTGAAAGTCGTAATAGTAGCATTCTTATGTGAACGATGGACTTAGGGATAGGTTGGATGGAACGACATGAAACCATCTCTAAGAAAGTCATTGAGCTATATTTATATAGACCATTGAGTGGAAGCCTTTGTGGACTCATCCTTGGTAGTGTGATTGAGCTTACTCTATGAGAACAAGGACACCACCGAGTGAATATTCTTAGGGAGTGAATCTACTTAAGTTGAGACTAGAGTACCAAAAACCACCTTGATGTTCCTTAACAATTTTCCTACATGGGATATGTCCTAGTTCTACCCTTGACAAGTAGAACATCCTCTATTGGAATAGGGTAGACTTTGGATTCCATACCTAGCTAGTATGGTCTATGTCCGTTAATGCCTATTCTCAATGTGTGGGATACATTCTAGTGTTGAAAAAGTTCTACAATGTTTAGGTAGTGGAATGGCACACTATCTAGACATGGAACGATTAGTCTATGAAGATGCTAGGATGTGAGTTCCCTAGGTCTTTCCAAGACCATTTTGTGAAGTCGTCAAAATGAATGATTCTCTCAAAATAGTTTTAATTAAAGTAGTTTATCTTAATGTAGTATGTTAAATAGAAAGGTTCAAATCTAGGGTAGCTTTGAGGATTGATTAGGTAGGCTTGAAGAGGGTGTATGGGCCGTCTCTTCATGTTTTACTTAGGTGAGTCTTAGAGTAACTTAGGTAGAGAGTCCAAATGACCTAAAGGTTTATCTTACTGAATATGAGTTATGTGATATGTAATGTATTGGAATAACTTTACTTTTGGTAGTCTTGAGGACTATCTAGGTGTGTGTGAAGGGGTTGTATGGGCGTCCATTTGATGTCTTACTTAGGTGGGTCTTAGGATAACCTTTAGTAGGGGTCTATGCGAATATGGTTATGAGATGGATGTTACTGGTATGTATCTTATATCTTATTATTGACTTGTATTATGTCTCTTAAACTCTTATTATGAAGTTTTTTATTAAAATGTCATGAAAACATATTTCTATACTAAATGTCCCTTTTTCATGGTTTTTGCATGACTTCCATACTTACTGCAGTCAATGTGCTGACCCCTTCGTTTCCATTTTTGCCTAAAGTTTAGGGAATTGGAAGTCTTGATATGCCATGGATGATGGATAGGTTTCTATGGTTGAATATGAAGTATTGGTGATTCCTCATAGATTCGAAACAAGACCCACATGTTACTTTAATGACTTTAGTCGTCATTTTAAGTTTTGTATGGGCGTAGACCCAATGTTGTACATTCAAAGAATTAGATGGTTTAATGAGACATTATAAAAATTGGATGTTTTTAAAGAAGTATTCCACTTCCGTATTAATGAAAGTTTTCTTCGTATGAAGAAAGTTTTCTTCGTGTGAATAATGCTTTAAATTCTTATTTATTTTGGAGATTATTATGAAATGATTGATATGAAAGGCTTGTGTGAGACTTCTCGGGGTCTCACACGCTGGTAATTTCTAAGAGGTTCTTCCCGGTCATTAAAAACCTTTCAACAACAGAAGAACGATAACTACAACATCATTGGCACTTTACTCTCAAAATACTTTTAAAGCATTTACATAGGTTTCATAAGATCATGCATAAACTCATACATTGTCCTTTTAAGGTTCAAAGATATTTTCAATCACCACATCTAGAATTCGAAACCTAGCTAATTTGGGTATTCTACTATTTAAAGTAAAGGAATTTGGGGAGTCCATGGGTAGAATAAACCCATGGATGAAAGCTACCATACCTCAAGTCCAATTGCTTATTTTCCATGGAGAATTTTGATCCTTGACTTCAAACCCTAGTTGAATCTTCTTTCTTTTTCAAGTTCTAGAGAAACAATATTTGAGAGGAGTTGGTTTTCATTTCGGATTTAGGAAGAATTAATAAAAGAGGTATAATTTGGGGGTAATAAGACTTATATATGGAGTTATAAATGTAGAAAAAACAACATATTATAGAATTTAATTAATTTGGAAAATACCCACGGTCTATGCTAGTGTTCCATCATTTGATGGTTCGAGACTATGTTTTGGGAGTTCGAACAATAGACTTCGACTAGAGACCGTGATCTGACATACGATCGGTAGGCGAGCCGTTGTCCTGGACCTCTAAACTAAGGCAGGTGGACAACCCACGCACGCACCTTCGGTCCATGGGTCCACCTACAACACCAACTGTGGTACTTATGGATGGCACCTCAAGTTCAATTTTTTTTGTTCTTAAACCTTTTTGGATACGGGGCTTTACAAAATTATTGTGTTTGATGTGCCTTATGCGGTAAGGTTTTACTAGAAATCATGCTTATTGAATCCTAGAGTTTTTCTTGTTAGTCCAATAATCTAGCTTTGGTGAATGCAAGAAATTACCTTGGGCACTTGTTTTGGGAGAAAATCCAAATGACCATACCTTTTATGACAACCTTGTGAGGGTGTGCAACCATCTCAACACCATTTGAGCTTAAACCTTTTATTGACAACCTTGTTGAAGCCTATTGAGATATATTCCCTTAACTTCTCACACATAAATCCCTTTTGAAACATTATTTGTATGAATAGCAAACTTAGGCTTGTCGACTAAGGTTCAACAATCTAAATTGTTAAAAAAGAGAAAGCTGAGAGGATAAGAAGATGGGGATCTGTTGAATTGGCTTAGAAAGACTGACTAATTTCGCAGAAGTGGTCATGCAGTGAATTTTGGGTCAAATTTTGGAAAACTATAAATAGCCCAAAGGAGACATAAAATAAAAGATTTTTTAATTGGAGATTTTTACATTAGAGTTTTTGAGTTCTTATCTTTATATAAGTTTGAGAGAAATATTTTTTTTGGGGTGTTAACTTCTACTCTTGGATTTTTAAATTTGAAGTTGAAATCAAAGTTGATGTTGGTTAGAATTTCTAAACTCTATCACACCCCTAATTGCCTTCATGATAGGTTTAATTTCTTTTGTTTTTGTGATAGGTGGTGAAAACCTAAATTCTAAGGGTGAAATGATGGGGTTGGGTGTTTACTTAATGTAATGGGTATTGTGTTTTGTTCAATTTTATTTCTTTTCATTCATAGATTTTGAGTAATTGATGTATGGTTAACTGAAAGTTTAAGGTTACAAACTTAATCCTAGTCTAGATCTTTGATTGATGATTTAACGAGACTAATTAGTCTAATGAATGCAATTTAGGTTTGATGTCTATGGTTTGCTTGAAAGAGACATTATGGATTGGATGAATTCTCCCAAATTTGCTTGAATAAAGATTATGTAAGGTAATGAGTTGATTTGTAATTGATATAGATTAATAACAAAAGGAAATTCTCTAATTTGGTATTATGAGATCGAAAGAAGATTAGTGTCATTGAAGATTACTCAGTCTAGCCATGATTGTCTAGCAGTATTGAGCAACACAATTATTCCTATGTGACATCAATTTCAGTCCCCATACCTCTAGATTACTTTCTTATTATTTGAATACCTAAAGTTCTATTTTGATTGTAACTCTTGATAACAAAACCATTTAAACTAAATTTTATGAAATTGTCATGCCTTTGTTCTTAATTTCTTCAAATAAATTGATTTACAACTTCAATTTCATTATAGGATTCCTTGCACTATATAACTCTTTGTGGTATTCGATTTTGACTCTTAGTTGGGTATTTTCAATTTCAATGATCTCTTATTCTCATAATTATTTTCAAGGATTGTTTGAGTGTTATCACCATACTAAGTATGCTAACATGTCATTTCAACTTATCAAATAGCTAACTATTTTTAATTTGCTATAGGTTTTGTTAGTGAAAACTCCTCCATATTAGTTTGCAAAACAAGACAATACAAATGATTCCTGAGACTATTTACAAGGCCTTTAAGATTATTTGAACTTCTATCTTCATTTTTGGAAAATGAAAGTCATAGCATGGAAGACACCCCTTAAGTACTTGCAATGAACTCCATTATCCTACACAAAAACTGGAAAAGTTCCAAAAGTTTATGTACGTCTCTGCCTTCCATCTTTCCCGTACTCCACTTCGGATATTAAAGGAGATATATTCTTGTTTGTTTAAAGGAGAATTACACAAGAACATTATTGTAAGAAGAATTACACGAGAATATCCTTGCGCTTGGTTTGGGGCATTATTATGCAATCTTATAAACATGCACATAAAGCAGAGGTGTACTGAATAAAATATGCATTTATTAATGTTGGGGGATAAAAGGTAAAACAACTCTTTGTTGTTCTTAAAATTCTTGAATTATTCTTAAAGTTGAATTCAAAAGTTTTGCGGCTAAATGAATTTTTTGGAGTTCAATTCTAAAATAAATGTGAAAACTTTTTATAGCAAATCGGCCTAAAAAAATTAGAATTTGAGATTATTTATCAAAATAAAAGTGTATGACATAAATATAGAAACAATAAGCTTTCTGATTTAGCGAATACCTTGTTTAAAATTACATAGAAATAGATAGGAAGAAAACAATAATCTTTCTTATTTGGCTAATGCCTTGTTTCAAGTTACATTGAACAAAAATTAAATTTCATATGTATTACTCCTTTCTATGTCACGCTATGAAATTTTAATTCTTCAATTTATGTTTTCACTAGTTTCTTTAATTCGAACTTTGGGAGACCGGTGCCCACTTTCACACCATTCACCATCACAAAAATAGATAGGGATATCTCCACAAAGACGTTGATAGTCTGCGTCTGTCTTGCAACAACACCTAGGAATGTCTATTGCGTCAACCTTCGGCGATACACCTATAAAATTAAATATTAGAATCTATAAGCACAAGAAGCTTTTCAAAACTAACTTAGAAAATTTTAGTGAGAAGTGTATGATACTCCAGTAATAATAAATCAAATCAAATAAAAGACTTAGATATCTCTATCATCACAAACATGGAAATAAGTTCATACTTTGAAAGCCATATCTTATTTTTTTTTTTGTATGCTCACTAAGTCACTTGATGATGATGTTTTGTTTTCTTTGTGTCCTATTTATAGTGTATTTAGTTGACAATTTAAAATATATTTATATTTGTGAATCTTGTAATAAATTTATCTTTCATTTTGGGTCAATTACATTTAAGTTGACATAATTCTATATTTTGTTGGTTGGAATATGTTATTTGCACATGTAATGTGTTTGGATTTTTATTTGACTTAATATTTGCATGTCATTTTGACATATGTCACAGTTCTATGAGCTATTTTATTTAACTCGACATGTTTGATCATTTGACACGTGACATTAAACTAAGCCTCTAGGAAAACATAACATCTTGGACTAAATAAAATGGGTGATAAATATAATTATAATTAATATGCGAATAAAGAAGAAACTATTACAAATTCTCCTACAAGGAAATGGCCTTATGCCCTTTAAATCTTTTGTGGTTTGATAATTTACTTCACCTTTTGTCTTTCCAGATTTATTTTCTTATAAGCTGAATTTATTTTTATCTTATGTTCTTTCTACGAAACATAATCAACAAAGTCAACTAGAATTATATGAAAGACAAAAATAAAACTACTTTGTTTTTATCTTATGTTCCTTCTACCAAATAAACTTAACAAAGAAAACTAGCATTACATGAAATAGGAAAAATATAATTATGTAATTTTTTGTTTTACTAATATGATGGAATCACAAAATATATTTAAACATATCTAGAAAAAAAATTATTATCAATGTAATAAGCTTACTCATCTTGATAATAATGTATTTCACAATCCAATAGAGGCTAAAGAATTTGAAGTTTACTAGTTGCGAATATTCATCTTAAAATAATATGTTATTCGGTCCCGAACTAATAATTTAAATGGCAGTTAACTTCGAAAAAAAGAAATATTTTGATCATCAAATACCCCTCTTAAAAAAGGCTATGTTTTGTTAAGTAGAGATAATTAATATAGCATGCAAATATCAGGTTAATGAGAGACTATTAATCAAAAGAAAGGTATATGACATGAGCACCCATTGGAGAATTCTAGAAATTGTAAAACCAGATGATGTCCTTAGTTGGTGTAACCCATTAAAGAGTTATCGTTCACGGTCCCGCTTGAATCATTTATAAAGTCCAAGTTTGAATGGTTTACGACTGTGTGGCCTTAACACAGTTATGAGGGTGTAGCCCATTTTTCCTTCTCATTTGCGGGCTACCCCGTGTTGACCACATTTAGACATTGTGATCGGTGTAACATCTCATAAATTAAAATAACTTGGAAAGATTTAAGGATTGGAAATAGTCATTTCTAGAAGGAATGAAAATCTGAAAACTTTGTTAAGTGAAAGAAAGTTGATTTTTAGTCAACTTCAAATGGCCATAACTCCAAGATCAGGATGAGTTAGGTGTATTTCCAGGTATTTTTGGAAAACTCTTGGAATAATATTTCCAACGGTGCTGAATTTGCGCGATTCGGAGTTCGTCAACATCATGCATTCTTGGGAGTGAGCTTCGCCAAGGATTCAATCTTACGAGGTCTGTGAGATTCCATAGCGTTGGTTTAGTTCACACACCTGCCAACCATGATTCATTTTAGCGAATTTAAATCTTTGAAAGTGTAGAAATAGAGTTCCTAATGAACATCTTTAAAAGTTTTGTTTGAGTTTCTTGTGGGTTGTGTTCTTGGAGTTTCTTGTGATTAGAGTCATGTTTTCGGGTGTAATTTCGATTGGAATCTATCATATATTGAGGGTATAAATGATTCTAAGTGTTTGGGAAAAGTACCCTTGAATTTTAGAGGGTTTAGAAATGTAAAACGGGCAAGAAAAGTCGTCAAACACCTTGGGATAAGGGTGGGGAGTCGCGCACCCAGCGCACCCCAATAGGCGCTATGAACTTTTACCCTTGGGGTGCCGTTCCAGCCAGCGCTCCCCAGATCAGTTTCTTAATATTGAGGGTTGGTGCCTCTCGGAGCACTTGGGACGCCAGTTCTCTCCATTCGCTCTCAACCTTTTTGTACATGTTCTTTAGCAATGTACCTATGTTTTCTCATTGATTCCAACACTCTAATTTACATCTAAGCATTATGAAATCATACATAATCATGAGATCATGAAACTTGAATCCATAATCTAATTCAAGGAAAGTTAGGATCAATGTCTAAAGAAGTTAAGAGTCAAGTCTTAAAGATAAGAAACAAGTCAAGAGAAGTTTATAATGTTTCTAAAGTATTTCACAAACGTTTTAAAGTTCAATTTAAGTAAAGAGTAAATATCAAAGATTGAATTTCAATTCTTCAAACAAGTATTTGTGGACTATGTATTCCCAAAGAGTTTTAAAATATTTTTCCATTTGAGCAAGAAGGGAAACATGGATTCCAAGAGAGCTTTTAAGCTATGTTTTGAGAAATTATCTCAAACCAAAGAAAGAAGTTTTTTTTATAACATATGATCTAAGTATATTCTTGGAGTAGTGCTTGTCAAGACCCAAAAATGGACGTGATGGCACTCGTCTTATCCCACCAAGACAAGTCAGCCTAAAACTCAACCATTACAATAAGTGCGGAAATAAAATATAAGTAACTTAATAAAAACCCCAAAACCTGGTAGTCACGTGTACAAGTCTCTAAAGTATTACAATTGATTCAAAAGAAAAACTCAAGTCTCAAATGAACTTGTTTCTAGAATAGAACAAGATCATAATTATGGAGAAGAAATTCTGCTGAGATGGAAACAGCTACCTCACAAATCTCCAAGAAGCCTCGGAAAAGAAGAGAATGACAAGTACAACAAAAATCCAGGCTCATAACCTACAAAAA
>NC_028637.1:7649095-7651847 GCF_001406875.1 Solanum pennellii | reverse complement strand
TGGGGTCCGTTTCCTCAGCCAATTTTTCCAGAAATAAAATCTGCTGCTCAAAACGACTAAACAGGTCGTTACAAAATTAATTATAAAATCTACTAAAAAGGTTAATATAAAAATAATGGTTGAAATTTCTAAAACGACTAAGAGGGTCGTTACATTATCCACTACTAAAAATCATGTTCGTCCTCGAACATAAAATAGGAGAAGGAAGAATTATTAACGTTATAAAAATCTAATGTATGATCTTCCAGAGTTGTTGTTCATCTCTCCATGAAAGCTAATTTTTAACACCATTCTATCAAGATCAACTACCAAGAACTGAACTATAGAGAATTTGACAAACCTACATATCAGAAGTGATTGTCAATCCACTTATTAATCCATGAACCTATTCTAAATTTAAACCCCTTGGACTATAACACAACAATCATGAAAAATATTTTCTCATATAGCAAAGATAACATTATATTAATACTAGCTACAATCAGAGTGAACTTTAACCAATCATCACATACTCATAGTGCACAAACCATCACACCTCTTATCACGATTCCCTTTTCACAACACAATCTTTTTACAAGCTTAAGTTATAAAAATCTAATCTTTAAAAATCGGATACTCTCCAAGAGAGAATCAGACTTATCTAACCCAATGAAGGAAATAATCATGTAAACACCCAACAATTAATACACTTCAAAATGCAGAACATCTAACAATACTTTTAGTAACTCTTCATAGCTCTTATATAAGTTCGCATAAGCAAGGTTGTGCGTGTAGAACTACTTATATACTCCCACTTCCAAACAAAACCAAACCTATCATAGCTGAAATGATCAATTCTGCCCAAGGATCTCATCATATCAAGGGACATAAGAGGATCGTTTCATCCGATCCACCACTAAGAATTCACCAATAGATGTGGAAACACGCTTAATATAAGTAGGGAATCATACTTTAATAGTGCTCAACACGAAGAAGGTGATTACATAAGAATACACAGAAGCAAGGTCAAATAAAACAAGTTATTCCTTCCATAGGGCCCATATAAATAGAATTCCATTCATCTTTCTCCATCTCTCGATGTTTAACCACCCACAATCAACCAGTCTGATCCCCCATCACTTTATAACAAATACTCGATTCATCAAACTCCACGTACTTCTCTCAATACTTCATTGAAGCTAACACTCTTAATACAAAAAAAAAACATCATAACTACACCAACTATTTACCTCACTCAAACTGTCACTAGAATCAAAGTCTTTTTAGCAAACACGTTGTATACTTTAAAAATTCCAAAATATGCCCCCCTTTTTTTTCCTTCTATATAAGCATTACATGACAAGATATGAGTCACAACTAAGATTGATAGCACTAATTTCAAATCTAAGTACTTTTCCATCGAGGTACAATAACTTAATCACACCAATGTCAACGTCCCACAAACTTTTACATGTCATTTTTCAACCATCATGCACCTCATGCCAAAACTCAAAGAAATATTCTTGATCACTCGAATAATTTAGATACTATGAGCTAGCTCATCATCTCTACTCACATTCAATTGCCTATGTAACACATCATACCAATCTAATATTGTCCCATCAATAAATTAGTTTAAAAACCCTTAAAATCCTCATTAACCTTGTATAATTGTAGGTTCATACTATTGTGTATCCATAGTCACCTACCATACTCTGAATAAATTAGCCCCACATAACAACACAAAATCTTACACATTACACTATTTTTTTTTCACTCAAAACAAAACTCTACATTCTTAAAAATTGCTGACGAAAACCTGGTACGTCTATACCAAACAAATTCACATCCATAGTCATATTAGATATTATACATGAAAATTCATACGTCCTTCAACTTCAAACCAAAATTCTATATGAAAGGTCTTATTCTTTCGTTTCGCTTAAATTCTTCTTATGGCACAAAATTTTGAGTATCTTGAACTCTTCGATACATCAACTCTTGTTTCTTTGGTTGACTCGCTTACCAATCTTATCCTTTGACCAATAACCTATGGTATTTTTATCTTATCCTTGAAATAAAAACATTACATGAAATCCCATTTAGGTATAACAATCAAAACTAACCAAATTTACTACTCAAATTATTTTTAAGTCCTTCAAATAATTCATACTCAATGTGATCAATCATTTCTTACCCCTTACCAATTCATACCTTGACAAAACACACTACCACAAATCTAAACTCACAATGAAAAACTTGAATTTTGAATTCAATTATGTAACTCAATACTTTTATCTATTGAAATTAGCTCATACATAGAAAATATTTACAAATTTGGACATCTTAGTTTATTATTGATCGCCTATCCATCGACCTTGTCATACCCTTTTCTTAAAAATTCAATGGTACCCGTTACCAAATTCGAAACTATAAAAGAACTTATCACCACACTCGAGTCGAACTGTGTAGGATTCTTCCTCAATTCATACCCAATATCTATATTATTATTATTTTTTTCAATCTAATGAACGTGTGACACTATTACCATAATCAAAATGAAACAGATGAAATCACGTATCCTTGAACTAAATTCTCAACTCTCTAAAGATATATCTTTGTCCTTTATAATTATAGTAAATATCCTTTTTCTCGATTGTCTCTTTCCAATGACTAAAATACTTCCCACTAATTCTTTTCCATTTATGACTCTAGCTTCTTTCAATTCTATTCAAGCGAAATTTTCAACACATCATACAACTTTTCATACAAC
>NC_028637.1:7646345-7647745 GCF_001406875.1 Solanum pennellii | reverse complement strand
TTTAAAAATTCATAAAATACATTTCACAATCTGAACATATCAATATCATACCAAAGATCCACTACTAAAAGCTTCCTTATAAATAATGTTTAACACATCCACCCGTACCAACAACTAGTTGGGTTCTCAAATATGAGTTCAACACCAATCTTATCATATGAGCATGTATACCATAGATAACTCCTTAAGTAGTTAATATTTGCACTTAACAATGAACATGTCCGTTTTCATGTACCACTAGTAACACGTCGTGAAAATTCATTACATCCACCACTAGACATATCATATCTATTGAGAAGATCATTTCCGAATAGGTCACACACTTTATCCATCAAATAGCTGAAAAATATTACCAGATTAGTTTTGTATCTAACCCAAGCTATATGTATTCTTTCGTAAGCAAGGTCAATATCAAAAGTAACACACTCCATAATTCTAACCAAGTACCCATCAGTACCATTGTAATAGTTGTATCATGACCTTCTTTGGTATACTCTCAATCTGTGAAACCAAAGAAGGGATTCTGACCTGAATTGGTGCAACATCATTTGCTAAGCAACCCATTAATGGTATGACAACTATATCAATTGTATTACACTATTTATTATCTAGTCAATTCTTCAAACATTTAACTTCTAATTGTCGAACCACTCCATATTTTGCTTATACCAGATAAGTACTATATTTATTATTATTATTTTACAATGATAACTAACCTTACTCAACTCTTTCAAATATGATCACACATTCGTTTCATAAGTATATCATTTCCACCTTAATACCAGATCTAACATCAAACCAATACACGACATGCCAATGATTCACAAAAGGAACTATGCACGAGTAATCACATAAATGAGAGCGAATGGAGTGAAGCTATAAGAATCAAAATGGGAGCAAGTACGCACAATAGAGATCTAGGAAGTGAAGATATTTCCTAAAAGTCACTACAGCCTCTCGAAGATAGGTACAGACGTCTCCGTACCGATCATCGAGACTCTATTTAGACTCGACTTGTACACACATGACACCTGTGAACCTTGGGCTCTGATACCATTTTGTCACGACCCAAAAATGGACGTGATGGCACTCGTCTTATCCCACAAAGACAAGTCAGCCTAAAACTCAACCATTACAATAAGTGCGGAAATAAAATATAAGTAACTTAATAAAAACCCCAAAACCTGGTAGTCACGTGTACAAGTCTCTAAAGTATTACAATTGATTCAAAAGAAAAACTCAAGTCTCAAATGAACTTGTTTCTAGAATAGAACAAGATCATAATTATGGAGAAGAAAGTCTGCTGAGATGGAAACAGCTACCTCACAAATCTCCAAGAAGCCTCGGAAAAGAAGAGAATGACAAGTACAACAAAAATCCAGGCTCATAACCTACAAAAA
>NC_028637.1:7623823-7646280 GCF_001406875.1 Solanum pennellii | reverse complement strand
AAAATACGGGTACTCCTTACGCCCTATCTAAACCTCCACGCTACAGCCTAACAGTTTACCAAACACACCACTCAATAACCACACTCTATCAGTTTACACATTCTCAATAACAACTCAATATTCAACAGTCACAAGCTTCACAGAGAAACAATCACAAGAGCAGCAAAACACATGTTCAAGTTCATCAATAATAAAATGTGCAATGCCATGAGATGCAATGTCAAATATCGTGATGCATGTCCTTCTTAACGATACACACCCGCTGTCTCTCAGTCCGGGACCCATGGGGGACATATCGGTCCATGCATCTGTCGCGGCGCACGACACGACCCTCGATAATAGTAACCATCGCGGCGCGCGATACGTCCCTCGAAATATAATATCCATCGCGGCGCGCGATACGACCCTCAAAATGATACATCCTTATACCACAATCATGTCTCAGATGCAATGCAATTGACATGCTCAAATGAAAGTGAGGAGATAACCATTTTGATAACAAAGCACAATTTACAGCAAGGAATACCACCTGACAAATAAGCAACAAGTCCCCAAATCGTTCTCAACACCACACAAGGAAATACACGAATTTCATACGCTTAACAAGAGTTTAGAAATCCACTTGCCTCAAATAGTCGAACAATCACTCTATTTGAGTCTTCCTCTTTCATTGCACTTCCAAATAAAATCCAGTCTATTCAAATAATTAAACACTATAAGGTTTCGAAGTTAACAACACACATATTGCACGTGTCTAGACTAAGCCAAAAAAAAACTCACGCAAATTTATAATTAAGTTCTTAAGTTTCAAGATTAGGATTAAATTTTAATTTCTTTTCAATATCATAAATCTTAGGACATTCACTTAATACCATATACCTAATACTTAATTATATATATTAATATATCAAATCTTAAATGATAATATGAAAACTATTAAAAGGATCTCAAATTGATCCCAATTTATATCACCCGTATTTGAACACCAAAATAAAGATATTTCACGAAATACTTTTATACGGAAGGCTTCTTGCATGTCTATTTACCTCCCTTCGCAATAATTGTTTCATGATCATCAACAATTGGTCATAATTACTTAATGACTAAGGTGAAATTTATGCTAAATAACATATGCATACATGTACACAAAATAAAAAATTAGTTTCACATATTAGTGTAAATTATACACGTTTTAATCTAAAAATCTACTTCTAATTACATAAAAACTTAATAGAAAGGATGAAAATAATTACCTTGACGCCTTGAGATGAAAATATTGATTTTTCTCCTCCTTTTCCCTTTTCTTTTCTCCCTTTCTTTTCTTTTCTTCTCTGCGTTTTTTTCCAGATCGTTCTTTTTTTTTCTTTCTCATAAGTCGTGCGGCTTTTTCACAGTTTAGGGCACTTTGCCCCTTTTTTTATTCTATTTTATTCATTTATTTAATTTATTTTTTTTCTATTTTTTTTTAAAATTATTTTTAGCAAAAAAATAATCTTTTATTAAATCTAAAATCATGTCACTCATTCTTATAAGTCATATAAATTAATTATAAAATCTACTAAAAAGGTTAATATAAAAATAATGGTTGAAATTTCTAAAACGACTAAGAGGGTCGTTACAGTGCTGAACGCCAATATGGGGATGCGAGTTCATATTAACTCAAGTCTCCATGAACCATGTAACCATCATGGTTTGTAAGGGATAATACTTTTTAGATGACTCCTTAAGATGATTTTACCATGGACTTATGGATCCACTTAGTTAAGGTGTCATATATGACGATATTGTATATGATATTTCTGGCAGGGTGGGCAAGACGTTGTATCACCACATAGGCCCATAGTGGTGGTTATCGGTAGAGAAACTTTAATACTTTATTATCTGAGTAAAGTTGAGTTTGTAATTGCATTTTATTTAATGAACTAAGTTGCTTTTACTGTTTTATAAAGATTTTCATATCTTACATGTGTTTCACTGCTTTGTTATTTGCTAATTTATTC
Organism: Solanum pennellii; assembly: GCF_001406875.1. Lineage (NCBI taxonomy): Eukaryota > Viridiplantae > Streptophyta > Magnoliopsida > Solanales > Solanaceae > Solanum > Solanum pennellii. The sequence goes on along the minus strand of NC_028637.1, from coordinate 7,644,280 downwards.
ATGAGTTGAGAAAAGACAAGGTAAGTGTTTCTTTTAGAATCTTATCAGGCCTATGTTATGTTAAACATTTCAACTTTCATACTCGTACATTCAATGTATTAGTGTCAGCTGGCCTGTATTGATTTATGATGCCGACATAGGTAATTAGTGTTGACACCCACTTTTGGCTCTCGAATATATAAATTAATCATCGAGCTTCTTAAATTTCAAACGATTTGAAATAATTGATGTAATAAAATTATTTAAAAGTCATTTTAAGTAATTTTATCATTTTTATAATTTTAAAAATAATTTATACAGTATATATAATTTTGTATATATTTATTATATTAGTATTTGAAAATCATTTCAAAATATTTTAGTTTAATTGTTTATAGTTTATATTTTTTAGTTAATTATAGTTTATAGTTTTCAGCTAATTATCTTATAATAGTAAATTAATTATTTCATTTCGTTAAGATTAAAAAGCTCATTAATCAATTTATATTAACTCATTTATTTAAATTTTAGTCGAATACACCAATTAGCTTCTGTTCGGCTGTTATTGAAATTCATTTGGCCATTATTTAAGGAAAATTTTTCAAAATGTCAATATTTTAAAATTTAAGAGGGCTCATTAGTAACACTTTTAATATTTACTAAATGTCAAATTTTAGTTTGTTATGTATCTTATTTATGTGTTTATTATTTGTTTTTATTTAAAGAATATAATTATTTAATAACAAAAGGGAGAAAATCAAGGGAGAGAATATTTCAAAAAAAGGTAGGAATCACTTAATTTTCTCATCAGTTACATTTTCAAATAAAATTCAAACTTTGTTCTCTTTTTTTCCAGAATTTTTACATTTTTAAAATTATTTTCATTCCACAATATATTCTATTTATATTTATTATAGTTTTTTATTAGTTTGTATTCATTCCAATAGGTATGTGAATGTATCTATATAGTCATTTAAGAAATATATTTGTATTCATATATTTTTTTCCCTACATAGTTATTTTTTTCTTCAAAAATCTTGTGTGTATTCATTTCAATATGTATTTTATTTGTATTTCTATTTATTCTAGTTTTTTATTTAGAATTTTGTATAATAATATATAAAATACAAAAATTAGTATGATGAAAAAGTGAATGAAATATAAAATTGAAAAGAAATAAGTGAATACTTGGTGTACTCATTCTTAAATAAAATGCATAACAAGTTGATATACTTTTAGAATAAATGCAAATTAGAAAAAAAATGTCAAATTCAGAAACGATGCAACATAATTTTTGAATGAATATAACCATTAATTTTAAAAAATACATAGTGACTAAAACAGTATCAAAATTCAATATATACTTCCAAATTTATGAATACAAAAAAACAATAAAACTATGAAATACAAAAATAAATACTAACTGTGGTACATTTACATAACTATCACACAAAAAAACATAATACAAAATAAATTAAATATATGAAATACAATTCCAAATCTATGGATACAAAATACAATAAAATAATGAAATACAAAAATATACTGACTAAAACAACAAAATTCAAGATACACTTTCAAATCTATGACTACAAAAAACATCAAAACTATGAAATATACACAATCAAACTCATATAATGTGTTACATTGACATAACTAACACACACAAAAAAAAACAGAAAATAAAATACAATAAATATATGAAATACAAAAATAAATACTAATTATAACATAATAAAATTCCATATACACTTCCAAACGCATTGTAACATGAATTTTTTTTAATCTTAAAAGTTACTAAACAAATTAAACTAAACATGCAAAAAAAATACCTCTTCTCCAACAAATTGGTCTTCTTCAACTTCATGGTTATGAATTTGTGCGGGATTTTGCACATCGACGGATTCAGGCATTTTTTCCCATCGTATATCCTCCTTTAGATTATAAGCGGGACCTACATTGTTGTTTAATTCTTGAGTTAAAAAAAATTAAATGATGGAAAATCGAAAGAAGTTTGATTATTTTGTCCAATACCTCTAGTAACTCTCTTGAAAACTTTCTTTGAAGAGACAATTATGTAGTCTCAAACCCTAAAAAAATGTTTTTAAAAAAACAACAAAAAAATACTAAAATCAGTAAGTAAATAAATAAGGAATTCGAAAAACATAATACCCAAACGAATGTTAATCTTCAAATTAAATATGTTAGAGAGAGAAATTAAAAAAAAGCGTAAGAAAAGAGAGAAAAATCGGGAGATTTGATTAGGAAGAAAGTAAGAGAGAGAAATTGATAAGCTTAAGAAAAGAGAGAGAAAAATAAAAATGACATTAATATCTATCCAATTACATAAATATAGGAAAATGTGTAATCTATTATGAAAGAGAGAAAAATGATGTAAATAATGAGAGAGAAATAATTAATAATATCAGAATAATTATTTATTTTTAAAATAATGACATTTTTGACATGCTTACTAATATTATTAAAGTATGAATATTATCACTAAATAAGTTTGATTTTTTTGACTAGTTAGCTAAATTTCTCATTATTTAATAACAATTTTAGCCAAATCTTTCAATTTATTTCAACCCTTTAAAGGATCAACTTTTATGCCTATTTCTTGCAATCAGTAGCCCTTTTTTTTCAAGAGAAATTTTTGAAAAGGTCATTATTTTGTAATTTAAGAGGACTATTGTTAATACTTTCATTATTTAGTAAAAATATCACAATTTTAGTTTATATATTTTTAATCTATTTCTAATTGTTTAAATTTAAAGAATATAAATATTTAAAATAGAAAGGAGATATTTAAGGGGAGAGAAAAAATTAAAGATGAAAGTATTGCTTAAAACTCTCATCAATTACAAAAAATAAAAAAAATTCAAAAAATCAACTGACACTTCCAAAATCTGATGATTTCTCTCAACTTTTGATTTTCAAGAATTCCGTACAAATTAGACGAGATAATTGCTTCTTCTTTATTCTTTTTCTAATTGTTTATATTAGATATGATTGTTAATCGTGTTCTGTTTTCGTATATCTGAAATTGATATAGTACGAAAAAATTGAAAATGTAATTGAAAATAATTGTAATGCATAGTATTTAGATTTCGTATAATTGTAAACAAGTAGTCTATTTCCGTCCTTTTTTTCTGTTCGTCCGTATTCTGCTTTGGTTGTAAATTATATGAACTATGGATAACGTATGACTATTTGAATAAGTTGTATTCCTTAACGAAACAAATATGATCAATGTAATGTATGTTGTAAGCGTTTGTTCTGAAATGTATACAGTGTCAATATTTGTTTTGTATATGCATATGTTAAGGGACTTCTATGAAATATGAAGAATTACTATTGTGAATACATAATATTTATTACTATGATGAAATTTTGTTCATAACATGATGATTGTTATGTATTCAGTAAGTGATATTACTTGAATAAAGTTTATTTCATAACATGATGCAAGTACAATTGTGAATGCATATATTAGTTACTTAATCCTAACTTTGTTAACAACTCTATTCCTGACTTTATTATTGACTTGAGAAGTTTCTTTTAGTGTGAATACAATAAGAATGCACTGAATAAACACATCTGAATCCTAACTTTGTTAACAACTAATATGTATTTACTTTGAAAACATACAAATAACATTACAATGTGTATATTTACTTTAGGGATACAAACAAGGCTCACACAAAGTACAATTAGTATAAACACATCTGAATCCAAATGACCCAAAATGAACTCATTAACAATAATCATATAACACAAATACATAAAAAATTCCATAGCATACAACACAAATCTAACAAAAGTTCATTAATAAAATTTGAAATGTCATAGTCATGTAAAATGTATTCATAAATTATTGAATATCTATAAATGTGAAAAAATATAAAGAAATGAATAAAAAATGATACATTATCAAAATTAACAAAAGTTGACCCTAAAATACAACAATAAAATAACAACTCAATACAAAATAAAAACTAATAAATATTGCACAATGTACATAACGAGAAATTTACAGATATATTCAACTACACATTGTTGAACAAATTGTTCTTTAACTTCAACTCAACATGCAAAAATCTAAACATACAAATATATTTAAATACCTCTTCCTCAACAATTTGGTCTTCTCCGTCATTTTCTTGTACGCTCTATGAGTTACGTTTTCAATCTGAATTTGATAAAGACTTTGTTCTTGTCGTCTCTCTTCTCTCATTTTAGAAGCACATCCAACAATATCCGTTATTTCTTGAGTAATACATAGACTAAATGATGGAAAAAATATTTTACTAAGATGAATAGTGTCTCTTAGAATCATTAATTGAAGAGTGTTTTATAGTTCTAAATGAGAATTATCCAACTTTCACCAAATAAGAATGATTTTGAACAACAATAAAATCAGAAAATAAATCTAAAAAAAGAAGAAGATAATGATGAGAATACCTTAATTAGAGAAATTTGTGTGAATCTAGATTTTTAAGATAAAAAAATAATATTTTGATAGAAGATAATAAGAAAATTTGGGTTGAAGAGAAAAAGGATTTGAAGGTTGAATAAGATATGAACAAGAAATATGGAAAAAGAGAATTTTATTTATTTTTACTTATAGGATAAATATGGAAGAGAGAGATATTGGGAAAATTTGCAGATTATTATTTTTATAAAAAATAAAAATAATTTGGAAAAAGTGAACTATGGATATACATGAGAATGTAAATAGATCAATCTTTTAGGAGATAAAATAAGGATTTAATTAGGATACATATTCTTTTTCAAAATAATGACATTTTTGACATTTTAACTAATATTTTTAAAATAGTGAATTTTTTATTAATTAAGTTATTGTTTTAACTTGTTTGCTAATTTTTTCTTTTTTCAATTTCCCAATTAATTTTCAGCCCACCCGCAAATACATACATCAACATACATCAGCAAACCAACCCAAATCCATCCCCAAATACCCAACGCTCGACCCATCAATGAAAATATTCGACCCTGCCCTGCGTCTTCTTCTTCCTTCACGAAACCAGAAACTCCATATCGTCCAAAACCAGACGCAAGATGAAATCCTAGCAGAAATCGCGCTGCAAAGCTGAAAAATTCCATCAAATCGCCCCAATACAGCAGTCCAAGACGAAATCCGAAAAATTAGTAAAAGTCAACATCGACAAAAGCTCCAAACGGCGTGAACAGTGCTAGCAGTATTCCCTCACGTCCCCTTTTCCCTATTTTCCGATGAGTTCCAGAGTAAAATATAGCCTCTCCATCCCTCTTTACAGTTGCCTCGAGAAAAAAACGAAGGTTCAAAAATTCAAACGGGTTTCCCCCTTAACAAACCCCATATACCTCTATATAAACCTCCATCTTCTTTACGGTTGGGGGGTGAAAGAGGGTCGATTTATTTTTACCGAACACCACCCTAGGCAATCTTACAAATGTCCGTAACACTCAGCTTATTTTACACCCACGAATTTGACTAAGTATAGAAATACTTTAACAGCAAAGTTAAACAAGAAACAAACTTAACAAGAACTTGTCCCAACCTTTATTAATCTGATAATTAATACAAAGGAAGGCTTCACAAATTTGTCTAAGGCTAAAAACACTCTGTCTAAGCCTTAGACGAATTTCCACCCTTACTAAAATTTCTGCACATGACAATTAAATGCGGCAGTTACAAATGACACATGTCCGACACTTGTCATCACAGGGTTCAAACTAAATTTCCCACAGCTATATTTTTAATAGATAGAATCTAATTCAAATTACATTCTTATCTACACGAAATATTAATATTATAACACTTAGAATATTTCAGGATACATTCTAACACTTAGAATATTTCAGTCAGCTTCCAACACTTAGAATATTTTAGTTGTCCTCCAACACTTAGTTTTATTTTAGCAATTCACGTGAACTGCCTTGTTCTTGCCATTGTCAAGTATTCACAGCCTTGCCTTGTCACGCCAACACGCTATCTTGCCAATGACTCTAGCCCGCACGTAAGCCTTGCACGTTCAAGCTTCCTTGCCAACACCCAAGCACCTTGAACTTGTGTTGCACTGTTTTGCCCTCAACCATGTCAAGACCAATACCCAAGTCCTTGACATGTCTGCACGCAGTTAGATCAAGTAGTTTGCGGGTCTAACAGACAACCAGCACCACTTGAACTCGATGTCCTTATCGAGACTGTTTTAAGATAGTCCTCGATTTGAGCATCAAACTGCCATAAGTCTTTTGCCTTCTCCCAAACTGCATCAGTCGCACTCTTGCCTTTCCAGTGAACCAAGAATTCTGTCTTAGTATTCTTCTTACTTGTGCCCGAAACCCGATGATCAAGGATCTTCTCAATTTCAGCATCATACAGTGTAGGTAATGATGGAGGAGCCCTCTTTGACCTGTTTCTTTCCGGATCATCTGCATCTGCAAAGTAAGGTTTCAAGAAACTCACATGGAAAGTGGGATGAATTTTCAACTTTTTTTGCAACTTTAACCTATAAGCAACTTCGCCCACTTGTTTCACCACTTAGAATGGACCGTCATACTTAGGAATCAAACCCCGATGTCTAGTCTTACTTACAATCTATTTACAGATTTGTGGGGTAAGTTTCACTAACAACTTGTCACCCACATTGAACTCAACTGAGCGACGATGTTGATCAGCATACTTCTTCATGCGCCGCTGAGCCTTGCGCACGCTATCCTGTGCCTCGGATAACATTTCAAGTCTGTCCCTTGCAACCCTGTATGTTGATAGACACTTTCCCTGATTTTAGATTTGGCAAAATCTAGTGGCGTCATAGGCTGTCTGCCTTAAACGATTTCAAAAGAGCTCATTTCTGTTGCAGACGACTTGTGCAGATTATAGCAGAACTGCGCAGTGTCTAACAATGTTAACCAATTCCGTTGACTTGCTGTCACATAGTGCCTCTACTATTCTTCCAACAAGTGATTAATTCTTTCCGTCTGTCCATCTGTTTGTGGATGATTTGCAGTAGAAAATTTTATTTCAGTTCCCATCATATTGAACAAAGCTGTCCAAAATCTACCAGTGAACCTTGTATCTCTATCACTCACAATGTCAGCCCGAACACAAAAATACTTAACCACATATTTGTAGAACAAATCAGCAGCAACTTCAGATGAACATAGTTCAGGTATAGCAATAAAAACAGAATATTTTGAAAACCTGTCAACTACCACCATGATAGATGCTTTGCCATCTACTTTAGGGAATCCAGAAATGAAATCCATGCTTAATGATAGCCATGGCCTTTCAGGAACAGGCAAAGGTTACAGCAAACCTGCTTCGTTCTTATGTTCAGTCTTGTCAACTTGACAAACATGACAAATCATGACGTATGCCTCTATATCGTCTTACATCTTCGGCCAAAAATAAACACGAGACAGTAAGGTTAACATCCTTTCAACACCGGGATGTACAGCCCAAGTAGAATCATGCGCCTCTTTCATTAAGTCTTTGCGCAACCCGCCCTGATTTGGTACAACGATTCTCCCCCCTTAAAATAGAGCAGATCGTCCTCGATCCAATACCGTCTCATTGTGCCATCTTGCACTTGACCCATCCATTTAACATATAATGAATCATTTGCAGCACACAATCTGATCATATCATAGAAATCAGTTTCGAGTTTTGAAATTTAATATAATGCAATAAACACTTCTTTTCTACTCAGCGCATCAACAACCTGGTTGTGTTTTCCTGGTTTATGTTCCCACATGAAATCATATTCTGCCAGGAATTCTTGCCACCGTGCTTGTTTAGGACTCAACTTTTTCTCTTTCGTGAAAAATGTGTTTGCTACATTATCAGTTCTTACTACAAATCGAGTACCCAGGAGATAAACTCTCCAAACCTGCAAATAGTGTACCACCGCAACCATTTCTTTTTCATGTGTTGAGTATCGCTATTCAGCATCATTCAATTTTCTACTTTCAAAGGACACTGGATGACCTTCTTGCACTAATACACCACCAATTGCCTTGTCTGACGCATCAGTGTGCACTTCAAATGGTAACTCAAAATCAGGCAATTTGAGTATAGGTTCAGATGCAATAGCATTCTTCAAATTCTGAAATGCTTCATCACATCGTTCAAACCAAACCCACTTTGTATCCTTCTTCTGTCAAAGTCGCTGCCTTTTTTGAGTAACCAGCAATGAATTTTTTGGAATAGTTAGCCAAGCCAAGTAACGACCTCAAATCCTTCACGTGATGTGGTGCCTGCTAATCAACAATGGCTTTCACTTTCTTAGGATCCATTCGAACTTGGTTTTTACTAACAAGATATAATAAGAATTTTATCTCTTGTTGAGAAAATTTACACTTTTCCATCTTAACATTAAGTGTGTACTTTCTCAACTGAGACAGAACCAAACTTAAGTGATTAACATGTTCCTCCAATGTTCGACTATAAATGACAATATCATCTAGATAGACAACAACAAAGTCATCAAGATAGTCAAACAGTATATTATTCATTGCAAAACATTGCCGAAGCATTAGTCAGTCCAAATGGCATTACAAGGAATTCATATGAACCATGTCTAGTTACACATGTTGTTTTTGGTTCATCACCCTCTCCTATCCTAACCTACCAATAACCCGCCCTGAGATCATGTTTTGTGAACCAGCATGCCTTACTTAACATGTCCATCAAATCCTGCACCAATGGACCGGATGCTTGTTCTTTATAGTTGCCTTGTTCAGCGCCCTGTAGTCTACACACATTTGCATTGTCCCATCCTGTTTCTTTTGAAATAAAACAGGGGCACCATATGGAGCCTTAGATGGCTGAATCAATCCAGCATCCAACAACTCGTTCAATTGTTTGCGTAATTCAACCAATTCCTTAGGAGCCATACGATAAGGAGCCTGTGCTGGAGCAACCGTACCAGGCAGCAACTCAATTTTATGATCAATATCCCTCCTTGGTGGTAATTTCTTTGGTAATTCAGGCGGCATAACATCAGCATGTTGTTTAAGCAACTCAGCAACACAATCAGGCACTTCCATCGTAACATCAGGTTTCACTTCGACCAAGGCAGCAAGTATAGTGTCATCACCTTTCTTCAGCCCTTTGTCGATTGACATAGCAGACAAGAACATTCCCTTGTCTTTCTTCTTTGCAACTTTAATAACGTTCCAAATGTATGAACTCCTTTGAGAAATCCAGCATTGCTTCCATTCATGACCATCACTCCATCTAAGTGAGGAAACAGAACAAACTGGAATTTTCTTAGAAAATCAATCCCAAGTATGATTTCAAATTCACCAAGCGGCATCACCATCAAATTATGTTTTCCTACCCAACTTCCAGTCGACATAGACACACCATAAGCCATACCCACAATGGCATGTGCCTTAGCATTGACAATTTTGACGTAGGAAGGGCTTTTTGACAACTTCAGGCCCATTTTTGTAGCAATTCTCACATCTACAAACGTATGAGTGGCCCCTGTACCAACCATTGCCATCACACGTTGTTCTTTCACTGTCATGTCTATATGAATTAGGGAAGCATGAGGATTCCAAGTACTAGACATTTCTCCAACATTATTAATCCCTGTAATATGGTTGAAGGACAATCCCAACGGGTTTGCCATTGCAGCCATGATTTCCTCATCCTCCTCCCTTTGATTCATATTTCCAGCAAGCAAAGCATTTACTTTTTCCCAGTTCTGACAAGACTTGGCCAAATGAGGACCACCACAAGTCCAACAGCCCTTAGAATTACCATCTTTGTTCTTTGGTCTATCTTTTCCATCCTTCATTTGTGCTTTTCCTTAGTCATTTGTAATGTCCTTACGACTATCCTTTTTCCATTCCCCTTTCTTATCATTCTTTTTCTTAGTTTTTGAAGTGGAGGGAACATCTGTCAGAGGACGAGTCGTCTGGAAATCAACCAACGAATCTGCAGCAGCAATCGCGCCAGGCAGATCTTTAACATTCTGCCTCCGAAGTTCGTTTTTAGCCCAGCCTTGCATACCCGAAATGAAGTTGTGTAATTTATCCTCATCAGACATATTCTGTATGTTTAACATCACAGAGGTAAATTCTTTAATGTATTTTCACCGAACCCGTCTGCCTTAGCCTTTTCAATTTATCCCTTGCAAGCCAAGATGCGGTTCTAGGAAGAAATTGATCATGCATTTCTTTTATTAACTTATCCCATGTATCAATTCTAGGACGACCAGCACTTACATCATCTGCATTTCGAGTCCTCCACCAAAGTTTAGCATCACCCTTCAAGTACATTATGGTAATGTTTAACTTGTCAGCGTCAGGCACCCTTGCAGCAGTAAAATACTGTTCCATGTCCCAAATGAAATTTTCCAGTTCTTTAGCACTTCTTACGCCACTAAAGGCCTTAGGTTCTAGAATTTTAACCTTAGATGATTCAACACGATTTGAACTTAACGTAGCCACAGCCCGACACAATACAACGAGCTCTGCACGAAGGTTGTCATTTTCCTTCTGCAGTCCCTCAAGTTGTTGCGTAGTTGTGGTACGAAAATCCAAGATTTCAGTGATATGATTATCAACATTCTGTCGATATACACCAATCTTCCCCTGAACTTTCTCAGCGTCAAGTCTCAAAACAATGACTTGAGTAAACAAATCCACAAACGTAGAATCTCCCAAAATATCATTTGTAAACCCAACGAATGCTTCAATGTTTTGTGCCAGTTCCCACAGTACTGCGTTCTTCACCATCGTTCAACCGTGCGCTGATACCAATTGAAAGAGGGTCGATTTATTTTTACCCAACACCACCCTAGGAAGTCTTACAAACGTCGGTAACACTCCGCCTATTTTACACCCACTAATTTGACTAAGTATAGAAATACTTTAACAGCAAAGTTAAACAAGAAACAGACTTTACAGGAACTTGTCCCAACCTTTATTAATCTGATAATTAATAAAAAGGAAGGCTTCACGAATTTGTCTAAGGCTAAAAACACTCTGTCTAAGCCTTAGACGAATTTCCACCCTTAATAAAATTTCTGTACATGGCAGTTACATGCGGCAGTTACAAATGACATATGTCCGGCACTTGTCATCACAGGGTTCAAACAAAGTTTCCAACAGCTATTTTTCTAACAGATAGAATTTAATTCAAATTACATTCTTATCTACACGAAATATTAATATTATAACACTTAGAATATTTCAGGCTACATTCCAACACTTAGAATATTTAAGCCAGCTTCCAACACTTAGAATATTTTAGATGTCCTCCAACACTTAGTTTTATTTCAGCAATTCACGTGAACTGCCTTTGTTCTTGCCATTGTCAAGTCTTCACAGCCTTGCCTTGTCACGCCAACACGCTGTCTTGCCAATGGCTCTAGCCCGCACGTAAGCCTTGCACGTTCAAGCTGCCTTGCCAACACCCAAGCACCTTGAACTTGTGTTGCACTGTTTTGCCCTCATCCATGTCAAGACCAATGCCCAAGTCCTTGACATGTCTGCACGCAGTTAGATCAAGTAGTTTGCGGGTCTAACAGGGGGCGAGCATAGGGAGTGGTTGAGTTCCTTGGCAATAGTCATTTTAGGCTTAAAATTTTATATTTTGCTCTCTAGTTTTAAGTTCTGAGAAGTTAGCCGCTCAGTTATTCTTGGCTTGGTGTTTCGTATTCGAATTTTGTGGGGGGAAGAATCACTGCCCTCCTAAGCTCGTCAACCTAGTATCGTTGCCCAAGAAGAGGTAAAATTCTTGTAACTTTTTTTTGCTTAATTCATATTAGAGCTAAGGATCTGATGACCGTTATGGTCGTAATTTTGATTTCGTTAGTCGCACAGTTTTTGATTTCTTTATTGTCTATTGGCTGATTTGAATCATGACTAGAGACTTTTCTCAATGTTAGCTTAATCTGCACATCTATAGGCCATAGTGTTGATCTTTTCTTTCGACTTGTTTGGCTTTGAAATTGATATTAGTTTTAAAGAGGATCAACTTTTCTTCATTCCTTTCAATTGCTAATGGTTGTTCTCTGCAACTTCTCCTGTTCAAATGACCAGATTGTAGTTTCCTCGAATTCACAGGCTTATATAGATTTAGTATATAAATTTTGTCTATCCGTTTTAGCTTGAATCTTACTTTTGTCTTGGTTGTGGTTTGTTCCTATCTTGGTACGCTAAATATACCTCTCGTTGGCTTTTAAGTCTAAGTGAATTTATTAATTAGATTTTAGCATATCTTGTTGTTGTTTTGATAGTACATTTAGATGGGTATGTGTCGTGTAATGGAGTTAATATTTCCTCCGTTCGGTTTCATTTCAGCCCTTATCTTGTGTTGAAACTCGTCTTGTTGTTTTCATCATTGAATTAAATTTGTTTGCTTTTGTTATAAGCTAATGTTTTGCCTTCTGTTCTAGTGGGTTGGTATTACTAGCTAATTTCTATATTGTGGAAAGTAAGTTGTTTAATTCATGTCTTACGTATTTTTCTTAAGTCTCAACCTGCCCAGTTCTTTGTTTATGTCCTCGGTTCAACACTAAAGTTCATATCTATTATATAAGGGATGACTGTTAGCATATTTCTCCCTTGTTAATGAAGAATAGCTCCGGTGATAAGCTCCATTTGTTCTTATTTTAACCAGTAGTTTCTTTATTCTGCTAGAGGTCTTGTTCTTTCTCTTCTTAGCATGCTAGCTAAAAAAGAAGTAATAATTTGACTTTCGCATGCTCCATTTGTCTTGTTGTCTCTCTAATATCGCTTATTGTTACTTTAAGATGATTTAATTTTGCTTAACATTGTTGAATATGGCTACAGTTGGCAACTCTTGTTAGTATGCATTCATTTGTTAGCATGCATTTATTTGTCATTTGTTATATTGGTTGCATTCATTTGCATGACTTAGATTTTTAGTTCCTGTGTATTAGTTTAGGAGCTGTCATGATAATTTGTCTTAGGTACGCTATCTCTATTTTTATTTCCGATGCTAATCGTCATTATTATTTTCGCATGTAATACCAATCCGAGTTCACAAATGTGTTGTATATCTGTCATATGCAGCAATATACACTGGTATACATGAAGAATATTGATGTACAGGTCTAAAATCGGAATACAGGTGTTTGGAATCTGAAGTGGGCTGTATACTAAAGGTATATATCCCAAGATACAGAAAATGAGGCTGATATAAGCGTTGTATACACCGATATACAGCTTGTGTATACAAAAACGGGAAGTGATTTAAAAGTCCAAAAATCAGCAGCTTTGGCCCAATGTTTCTGGGCAGTAAAAGGCCCAAAAGGCCCACACTCTCTTCCTCTCTTTATTATTTAATGGAAAAATAACTTAAATACACAACTATAAGTTTAGTATTCTCTAATTTTCTCTTTTTTTTTTAAATATTACATAATTCTCTTTTTTTTAATTTTAGTAGAAGTTTAGAGATACATAACATTCTCTCTCCTATAACACACACTTCCCCAATATCATGCCTATTTTTTCTCCACTAAAACACTCAATCTTCTGAATCACTTTTTGAATTTTGAATTATTAATTTTAATTAAAAACGTTTCACCACATTTAATATGAAATTTTGAATTTCAAAATTCAAAAAAATTGAAATTTCAGAAAACTGGACAATTGTTCTCTGGTTCTTCTTCTTCTTCTTACTCCATCATCGTCTATAGTTCTTCTTCTTAACCCATCATCTGTTCTTAGTTTCTTCTTTTTTTCTTCTTGTTCATTGATTTGTTACATCAGCTGTATCTTGATCTTCTTTTTCTTCTTACTCCATCATCCGTTCTTCTTTTCTTCTTTTTTTGTTTTGGTTAATTGTTCTATTACATCATAGTAATGGATCTTTTAACTAATAGAAGGATTTATGATTCGGACGATGAAAATTGAAAAGAAAATAGAAAAAAGTCTTTACATGATCCTATGAATGTTCAGAAGGATTCAAACAAAGATTTTGGCGAAACATCAAAATCAAAAGTTGACAAAATACACCAAAAAAAAGAGAAAAGAAGCAGCAACCATTGTTGTCAGGCCTACATTGCTTCTGGTATGTCTTTTTTATACTTATTTTTAAATTGTTGTTGAAATTAGTAAAAATTTTAAGGAATCCCATAAGTATCAAGAACTTTTGAAAATCACTAAGTGCTTGTTGCTTTTAGAGTTGGAACAAAGCAACCCTAATGTGTTGCATATTAGACATTCAAACGGGTGTGTCCTAAAATTTGGTATAGATGAATTTGCAATATTAACTTGACTTAAGGTCAGAGGCAATACCAATGATTTCAAATACCCAGAACCAACTAATTGTATGCTTTTCCAAAAGTATTTTCCTGGTGCAGTCAATAGTGTTACCAAGTATCAATTAGTTCAACGGTTTAAGATGGGTAATTGGGAGAACGATCAGGATGCACTCCAAATTTCTATATTGTTCTTTATTCATACATTCGTATTGGCTACTCTTGATAATACAACTATATCCATTGTGGACTTTCTAATGGTTGAAGATGGTAGATATCAACATTATCCTTGGGTCAGCTATCATTCTCAAAACTAATTGGTTCACTTAGACAGGATTTTGATGTTAGCAAAAAGTTGTATCGATTATATGGGATGCCATATGCACTTAACGTTTGAATATACGAATGTGAATCCCAGTTAAATTCTGAAATAGCTGTGGAAGAACGAAATGTCATCCCAAGAATGTGCAATTGGAGAGTTGTGTCTGATAAGGCAAAGTTTGAAATGCTTATGTCTACCATTTTCCAAGAGGTAAAATTTTATGTTTGTCTATGGAATATGTTTATTTATGTCTTGTGATACATTGTGAAATGTTATTTTATTAACAGTTAAATTATCTTATGTGTTGTGATACATTCAGAATGCATGTTCAAACATTGTCCCAACAGCAGAGGAAATTGAAGCTTTTGACCTTGCTCAAGTTGAACATGCTCATTCTTCTTCATTACCATCAGTACAACCAAATGAGGAAGATGATTTTGATAATTTCTCCACCAAACCTCCCAAATAGTTATTGAGGAGATATTCTAGAGTGTCTGATACACCTCCTCCACCACCGCCAAAAAGAAGAAAAAAAGTGGTTATACAAAAAAAGAAAGTGTCAGAACAGAACCAGCCTGATCAATCAAATGTGTCTCCGACACCGGATGATGATGTACACGTTTCTATGTCAAATCTGCCTCCCAATTCGAATGCTGATGATGTACATGGTTTTGTTCCAGACGTGTCTCCGAAATTGGCTGCTGATGTACATGGTTCCGTTCCTGACGTGTCTCCGAACTCGACTGCTGATGAACATGGTTCTGCAGATACTCAGAAAGTCAACAATATAATTCCATATATTGAAGAGTTGAAAGGACATTTGAAAACTTATGTAAGTAAATTATTTTGATATTTTTAATCAAATATATTTTTATTTTTATCCTAAATGTATCTACAATTTGTAGGTTGACAAGAAATTTGAGGAACTGATTATATTGATAAAAGAAAACCACTCCCAGTTGATGCAATCTCTAGGCAAGGAAAACATCAATTTTGAGGCTAATACAAGCACATTTCAGTCTGACTAACAAACATCTCCGCAAATACCAATTGATCTTTCTGATTTGGGTGGTGTAGCTGAGGATGGTGTTGATTTTTCTGGTAAAAATGGTGAACATCAAATCATCGACGATGCAGGGGATGTCGCTGAGGATGGTGTTGGTGTTTCTATAAACGAGAGTGAACAACAAGTCAATGATACTCCAAAGGTAATGTTTATGATACATTGGACACTTTCTTTTTCATTTTAGTTGATGCCATGTATCATGCACATATAGTCAATGTTATGTATCATGTGAGTATAATCACTATTACGTATCAACACAAATTATATTAACAATTTTTATTTCAAAACTGCATATTAAGGATGGTCACGCACATCAGTCGCACCAAGATTTAAATGAACATATCATGGAGCAAGATGGTGATGACAATGTTCAACACAACATCCCTCACGTTTTGCCCGAAAAAACAACAATGGATGCATCGGTAGATTTTTCAATTTTGATTTATGACCACACCATTTTATCAAAGATTTGGGTAAAGATCCTACTAATGCTAGACATTATATTCTTACAATCCACGGAATATAACTAGCAGCCAGTACTTGTTGACCGACAGTCAATTACCCACTGACATTCCAATAACTGAGATTGGTGTTAGAACCGATTCAGTCACTCCTGTGCATAGAAATAGAATGCCTTCGAGAAGGATTCAATCTCCATATTGTACTTCTTTTGGGTCAAGCGAGAAGGGAAAAGAGAAACTGAAGGATATGGCTCGACTCCATTTCCCGTTCGAAGAATATGGCATCACAGATCAAGTTTCGCCGAAACTTATTGAGGATTACATGAATTGGTTGTCAAGGGGGCTCCTAAAAAATCATAACAATAAGTAAGTTTTATACATTATTTTTGCAAGTGTTTGGCGTAATTATTTTTTATATAACTAATTCATGATACTTTGTTATATAAGAATTGTAATTAAGTGACTGTTATGTATCATGTATATATACTCAAACTTATGTATCATATATGCAGGAACCCATCGGACGATAAATACAGATCAAAATCTTCTTCTTTTGGATTTACGATGATGGACATTGTTGTTGCTTTTCCAATGAACAAGAATTGGTTCTATGTCATGTCACAGCCAAACAAATGTTGGTCTGATGAGGTAAAAATCTTAAACTAATTATCAAATATGTATCAGTCACACTTATATTATTATAACATGATACATTCTGTAGAAGTATCATACTATTTAATTAGCAAAATTTATGATCAATTTTTTAATAATTATATTTTTTATATTGTTTAGATGTATATAATTTCTTACTATGTTTTCATTTTGTTTATAGCACATCGATGTGATTTTTTACTACCTTCGTAAAAAATCAAAACTTTGCAGCATGGATCAATACAGATACACAACAACCCACTGCTTGTTCATGTCACATATAAAAAATTGTTATGATAGATATTACATGGACGATGATGATGATAGTCTTAGTACACAAGAACATGTTGATCGCGCTTCAGTTGTATCTGTATATGAGAGCTCAATAATTAACATCATCAAAGGTTTTGGAATTCCAACTGCTTTACCATGGCATCTTGTAGATGAGGTCTACATCCCAATTAACTGCGATCAAGAATTCCATTGGGTGCAGGCAGTTGTTGAGTTGAAAAACAGGGTGATAAGAGTTTTTGACTCATCAATATGCACAAGGAAAAAAGCAATTCCTCGTGAGATAAAAATATTATCTAAAATGCTTCCTTCTTACCTACTGGACAGTGGATTCTTTGAAGAAACTGAGCGCACAAATTTTGCTGATTGTCATGCATACAAAGACAACATTACTGGTTCACTTCTGGAACCTCAAGTTCCTTTC
Organism: Solanum pennellii; assembly: GCF_001406875.1. Classification (NCBI taxonomy): domain Eukaryota; kingdom Viridiplantae; phylum Streptophyta; class Magnoliopsida; order Solanales; family Solanaceae; genus Solanum; species Solanum pennellii. The sequence goes on along the minus strand of NC_028637.1, from coordinate 7,626,834 downwards.
ATGATTGAATTTGCACAAGACATTGCTAAACAGGATTGCTATAGCCTGTAAGTATCAAGAATTTTTTGTTTGTCCTTAATCATGTATCATTAAGTTTTTAATTTATTCTGTATTTTTTTGTAGAGAATGTAGGTTATATGTTACTGCATATGCCGAGTATAAGTGACCAAATCAATATATCATATGCTGATTTTAGTCCTGATTACCTACGTCAAAGATATGGAGCATTGATGTGGAGTTATGGCAGCGAGAAGGCTAAGTGCGGATATGTTAGTGACAATGATGATCCACCAAAATCTAGGGGCGTAGTCACACCACCACCAGAAGAAGATCTAGTTCACATAGTGTAGCATTTTATGATTAAACAATGTTTTAATGTTATATTTCTTGTTTTGCTACGTTATTGAACAAGTATTTTGATGTTTTTTAATGTTATTTTTTTGGTTTTGTCAATTTTCATGAATATTTTTTTTTTGTTGTATTACGTAACAAGTATTTTTGTCTTGAAAATATAAATATCAGACATATTATAGCATCACACAGGTTTAATAAAGTATAGTCAAAGTATTTATAATTAAACATAGAAATAAATAGTTTATTTGAAAACTAAATTTTACATGATACTTAGTTACAATGAATAGAATAGTCATATGAATTGCGATAAATTTGTAAAAGTAAAGTTATTTACTGTATATTTCAAGTAAAACATATCAAAAAAAGCATTACACAAGTTAAATTATATAAAATCACATGATACATGATTTATAGTCATTGTAAAGTACACACTAACCTCAATAAGATTTTTTATTTTTTATTTAATGGAATGATACGTTGGGCAAAGCAAATGATACATGTGTACTAAGTTACCCAAACACACATTAAAAGTACATGATACATTGGCCAAACCATATGTATCATGTACAATATGTTACCTAATAATCCTTAAATTTATATCTCTTAGTGTAACATAAGATTTATAAAATTTTATATTAAAAAGAAATATTGACACAAATATATTTCTCAACACCAATAATAACAAAGTATTTATAATCGAAAGCGCGACTTAAAATTTAATTAACACATGTTATTTATAAGTTTATTTATCTAAACCAAAAGTGTTCAAATTGCAACTTTAATGAATACTGAAAATCATTAAAATGTTTACGTTATAAATTATTCAAAAAAAATATTGATATCTTAGAAACATTACGACTAATTCACTTCTCTTTTGGGTAGAAAGTACAAGTTCTTCTGTTGTGTCCTTCTTGTCCCCACAACAGTTTGTGTTCACCGAAATCTTTTCATCTGCATTCTTTCTTCTTCTTTTTCTTGGTCGTCCAGATGATCTTCTGTATCTAGGTGGATACACAGTTTTAGCTACCACATTATTAGGATCTGACCAATCTTCCTTATCTGGCATTGGTACCATTGGAATTTCATATGTTTTTGCCAATGCATCAGACTTGTAGTAATCAGAGCAATACGGATTCATATCTGTGACATTTTTTTTTCAATACAGCGATTGCATGTGAACAAGGTATCTCATCTAGTTGAAATCTACCACAAGAACATACTTTCCGCTCAAGACAAACAATATATCTTCTTCCAGTTTCATAAACTGAGAAAATAAATTCAGATGATGGAACAACCTGTGTACATTAAAAATTTTAAATATATAACTTTAAAAAAAAAACATGTTCAAAATGCAGAATGATACAATGAATTAGATATATATAATATAAAGTATTATATAATGATACATACCTCCATTTTTGAACTTTTAGCCGCGTTTATAATCAACAATTCCTCAAATTTTCTCCCTAATGAGTCCTTTGTGTATGAGGCTACTTCTCTGTTTTTGCAATGCCAAGAACCAAAAAGAATTCTAACTTCTTCCAAGAATTCTAATATGGTTAATTGGCGTGTTTCAACAAGACAACCATTGATACATTCTGCAATGTTTGAAGTCATCATTCTACCTATGTTTACTGTTGCATGAACTCTTGACCACTTTTCGTAACCTGCATCTTCAAGGTACTCCTTAACCCTGTGATCAATTCTATCAACCTTAGCCATCAACTTATCAAAATCTTCCTTTCTATATGCCTTGGTCATAGAGTAGAATAGATCACTTATGGTCTTTCTGCTCCTTTTGAAGTTTTCACATACATTCTTTCAAAGATGTCAGATGCATGCATAATGAGGTACATTTGGGAACACAATCCTCACACTCTTCATGATACTCTCATTTCTATCTGAAACAACACACATATCATTTCTATCGCCAAATGCATGTTTGAATTGTTCGAAAAACCATGTCCATGAACAATCATTTTCTGTGTCAACAACATCATATGCCAATGGAAATATGCAACCTGATTACACACACATTATATCATTTGATACGTAACATATAAAAACACATCATAACTATGAAAATAATACATGGGCCATCAAGTGTGCTTGCTGATACAAATGACCCTTTGTAAGCTCAACTCAGATGTGCACCATCCACAACAACTACTGGTCTGCAGTAATTAAATCCCCTAATGAATGGTCTTAAGGCGATGAACAAATACATAAATTCATCCTCTTCAGTCTTATGCATTCTTATATGAGAATTTGGATACACGGTTTTTAACATGTGTATGTATCGCGGCAACCGTCTATATCCTGCAGATGGTTTTTCCCTAATCATGGAGAGAGCACGTTCTTTAGCACGTCATGCTTGCTGGTAAGATATTTCAACCCCATAGTATTCTCTAATATCATCAATTATATCTCTTGGAGTATAAATTCGTTTATGATTGACCAATTTTGGAGCAGTAACTCCACTTACAAATCCGACTGTTGCTTGGACTTTGGTTAATACCCTCTCCCTCATCGGACACGTATGTTCACTATTGAAACTTCTAACAATGAATATATCAGATTTTTTCCTGCAGGACGCCTTCATAGTCCAACCACATTTGTCTGAAAAGCATACCAACACATAGCTGCGTACATTTTTT
>NC_028637.1:7618319-7623600 GCF_001406875.1 Solanum pennellii | reverse complement strand
ATCATACCTTTGTTGATCAGACCTCTTTACTTTGCAATTGAAGTTGTTCTTTCTCTTATATTTCGTCATCACATCTACAAGTGTTGCTTTATCTTTATATATCTGACTTGTCTTCACATCTACAATATCTGAATTGATTATAACATTTGTAACTCCAAATTCTGGATTTTCATATGAATCAAATAATCTAGTTACAACCATTGCCAAAGCCTCTGTATCATGTGTTGTGCCTTCTACACACGGAATTTCTCCACATGTTCCATCAATGTTATGTACAGTACCACCAATCTTTTCAATTGTATCAATACATAATGGATACATTGAAAATCCAGGCTCATTTTTTTCAGTTCTAAATATAGTTTAACACTCATATCGTTCTTAAGCTTCATCGGACAGGAGTTACCTTCTACAATGTAACAAATTTCAATATCTTTCCTTGATACATCGATATCCAACTCGGCTGCAATTTCTGCTTTGAGATTAGAAAACGAAATTGAATCTCCAACAACGATTCCATCGATTTTGTAACTTTCATACTGTAATTCGTTCACCCAAATTTCGGAATGTCTCATCAAAATTGATGTATTCATCATGAATCATCCACAATAACAACAATCAAATTTGTATTGTTCGGAATTTAACTGGATATTCATAAAAATGTATTCAAACTAGATGATGTAATCTTGATTTTTCAAAATTTGAAATTGTTATCCAATTACGTGCTGAATTAGTGCTTATTAATGAACTGTTACCGTAAATTAAGCTGATTTAGTTAACAAGTTTAAATGTTCCATTCCCCCCCCCCCNCAGTTTTAAGTTACTATGTATCATTTACCATGTATCACAAGATTCTAATGTATCACGCCACAACAATTTTAAGGGATTATTAGTAAATACTAAATTTGTCGGGACAGAGTGTAATTATTGAATTACACTATGGGATTCCTTAAATTTTTACTTATTTAATTGTCTTTAGTTAGTGCTTGTTATTTTTATCATTTAACTCTTAACTTTAGAATTGGTAATTAACTTACTTAAATCCCCAAAAGATAAGTTAATTTATTTATGTTGGTTTACTATTTAAACACGTTTTGCAATCATCTATTTTTATGTCAAGTATATGATTAAAATTAATATCTTTAGTTATGTCAAATCTATGTTCTTAAAATATATATTCTTTAATGCTTTTCACTTAACCACATTTTACTATTTTTAAAAATTATTTTAAGTAAGGTGAAACTTTTATTCTTCCATTACTTTAAAATGGGTTATCATGCTCAAATTGATCAGTTTTGTTTGAGTTATTCTCTTTTAAAATGATTCAAAAAAAGAATTTCCAATTTTCTTAAATTGTATTCACTTATAATCAATTTCAAAAATTCTAATTAAGTTCCATTTTCTTAAATAAAAATGAATCTTTGTTTAAATATCTTCTTAAAATTGATCGAATATTGTTAATTATTATATTATATTAAATCATGTTACTAAGAATAGGAAAAACTAATTAACCTAAGTCATAGGATAACTCCGTGTTAGCGAACGCTTCAAATGCCTTAAAAACCTTCTTGACACGTAAATAAGGACCTATTACCCATTTACTTTGAATTTTTAAAGGTTTATCTGTTAATTAAATTAAGTTTCTAATTTCTTTAAAAAATTAAGTGGCGACTCTTTTCTAAGTATTTTTCTCTAATTGTTTCATACTTAGAACATTTCAAAAAGTGATTTTTCTAAATATAGATAAAAATACGGCATAACAACCAATATCAGTATCCAGTGCCTCATTGATCAGGTTCAACACTCAGAATTAGTTGGTGATCCTCCTTTCTTTCCGGAGGGCTCCATTTGACATTGTTCTTTCTAGTTTTCAGGTGTCCTCGTTGATCGGCGGTCCTGTACCGACATCCCTGTTTGTTTTAGAGGCTTCATCGATAGTCACTAGTTCAGTTGTCTTTACATTATCATTTCATATGTTAAAACTTGAGTTGCCATTTTGGCCAAGTTTAATGTTTGAATTTTAAGCATTCTTAGTATTTTATTATTCAAGTGATTATAGTGCTATTAATCATTATAAATATGAATAGAGTCTTCCGCTGAGTAATTAAGACATGCTAAGGGTTCACTTGGGGCCAGCAATGGATCTTGAGTGCCAGCTACGTCTGGGTATAGGCTCGGGGCGCGATAAACTTGGTATTGAGCACAAAGTTCAAGAGTCCTAGGGAGTATGTGAAGTTATGTCTGTAGATTCCTAGTTATTTGTGTGAAGCTTCACATCTATAATTAGGAGGCTGCAACATTTAGGAATTCATTCACTTCTTTCATACTCACTTTGTGCAATAGAGTTTATCTCTATAAAAGTTTCATTCTAACTTGTTCTTACACGTAATCAATTTTGAGTTGGCCTATGGTCGAGAGTGCCTTGATGATGTGTTTCTTTCCTCATGAGGTAAGAGAAGCAAAGAGATGGTTGCTGACATGAGGAGCAGGATAAGTTTATTCGTATTTGGGTTGACTCGTTTGTCAGGTAAGGTAAGTAAGGCAGTCATGCTAATAGATTACATGGACATAGCAAGGGTAATGATCCATGTGAAACAAGTTGAGGACAAGTTGAGGGATAGAGAAGAATTTAAGATTATGAGGGCTATGACATCAGGGAATGAGTCTGGGCAGTGAAACAGTAATGCAAGCCAACCTTCTTTCCAACATAAGAACAAGAGACCAACTCCATCATCTGTTATTACACATGCACCAATACAAAGGTGAGTAGAATAGTCAGAATTCATAGGATTTTAAGGGCTAGACCTGCACAATCTTAGGATAGTGTGGAATAAGGAGGTAACTAGGCTCTTGCATGTGCTAATTATGTTAAAACCCACCGGATAAGTGTCGTGATTGCTCCACGGGGTGTTTAAAGTATGGACAAGAGGTTCACTTCATGAAAGAGTGTCCTAAGAATCGACACGGTAATGTGAAACAGGGCATTAGAGACCAGTCTTTATCAGTTGCTCCACCACAAAGAGATGCACCTAGAGGAGCTACTTTCCGTACTAGCGGAGGAACAAATCGTCTTTATGAGATCACTAGTCATCAAGAGCAAGATAACTCTCCGGATGTTGTTATTGGTATGATCAAAGTCTTTACTCTTAACGTTTATTCTTTGCTAGACCTAGGAGCAAGTTTAACTTTTGTGACTCCTTATGTTGCAAATAAGTTTGATATCATTTTTTGAGAAACTTAGTGATCCCTTCAGTGTTTAAAAACTTGTTGTTGAGTATATTCAAACTAAGAGAGCTTATTATGATTGTGTCATTTCAATCAATCACAAAGACACTATGATTAATTTAATCGAGTTAGAGATGATATATTTTGATGTCATTCTGTGTATGGACTGCTTCAATCCTGTTATACCTCAGTTGATTATATAAGTCGAGTTGACAAGTTTTAGTTTCCAAATGAGAGTCTTACAGTGGAAAAGTAGTTCAGCAGTGCCTAAGAGTCATTTCATTCCGTACCACAAGGCAAGAAAGTTAGTTTCCAAGGAGAATGTCTATCCAAAGTCCAATTTAATGATTCTAGAGTTGAGACACCTCATAATCTGTCAGTTCATGTAGTAAAATAGTTAGAAGTCTTTACATATAATCAACCTGGATCCCTACTGAGAGAGATATAGACATTGGTATAGATGTTCTTCCAGATATTCGTCCTATATCTATTCCGACATATAGAATGGCACGAGCATAGTTGATAAGCTTAAACAATAGTTGAAAGATCTACCAGATAAAGGTTTCATTTGACCAAGTGTCTCATCTTGGTGCGCTCCGGTCTTATTTGTGAGAAAGAAAGATGGTTCCCTTAGGATGTGTATAGATTATCGCTAGTTGAACATGGTTACCATCAAAAATAGGTATCATATCCGATAATTGATGATCTTTTCGATAAGCTTCATGGTGCTCTTGTTTTACTAAGATAGACCTCAGATTTTTCGACCATCGATTGAGAGTAATCGAATCTGATATTATAAAGACAACCTTAAGAACTCGTTATGGTCCCTATGAGCTTATGGTCATGTCCTTTTGTTTGACCAATGAGCCTGCAGTATTCATGGATCTCATGAATAGAGTATTCAAACCTTATTTATTCATGTTTTGTATCGTCTTCATTGATGACATATTAATATATTTAAGAAATAAAGAAAATCATGCTAGTTATCTCTGAATAGTTCTCAACACTTTGAAAGATAAGAAGTTATATGAAGTCCTTTAAGTGCGAGTTTTGGCTTGAGTCTGTGACATTATTAGGACACTTGTGTCTGGGGAGGAAATTAAAGTTGATACTAAGAATATTGAGGTGGTACAAAATTTTCCTAGACCCACATCTCCAACTGATATTAGGAGATTCTTTGATTTGGCTGGCTATTATAGAAGGTTTGTAGTGAGGTTCTGATCCATTTTGTCTCCTTCGACCAAGTTAACTAAAAAACAATGAAGTTTCAATGGTCTGAATCTTGTGAAAAAATCTTTGAGAAATTGAAAAAAGAAGTTGACTACTGTCCAATTTTGGCCTTACTAGAAGGTACTCAATGCTTTGTGGTGTATTGTGATGCATCTAGAGTTGGTTTAGGTTGCGTATTAATTCAGAATGACAAGGTTATAGTTATGCCTACAAACAATTGCAAATTCATGCAAAGAATTACCTAGCCTATGACTTAGAGTAGGTTGTTGTAGTATTTTCCTTGAAGATATGCCATCAATATTTGTATGGTGTCCATGTTGATGTATTTACTAATCACTAGAGTCTCCAATATGTGTTCACTTAGAAAGAGTTTAATCTCAAACAAATAAGGTTGTCAGAATTACTCAAGGATTACAACAAGAGTATTTTTTATCACCCAGGTAAGGCTAATGTTGTTATTGTTGACCAAGTTGTTTATGGGTAGTACCTGTTGGGAATTAAACACACAACACACACAAATAATCTAGAGAAAAGAGAAACGGAACACAAACGGGACACACAAGAATTTAACGTGGTTCGGTTTCCCTACTCCACGACTGTAACAGGAGGATTTTATTTCACTTGTGCTACTGCTTGGAATTACAAATACAAGGATCATATTTATAGGAAAACCAAATGGTTAACCTAGGGTTTCAGTAATGGGTCGGGCCGGCTCACAAGCCTCCACAAAGCCCAACAATCTCCCACTTGGAGGCTTGAAGAATTTCAACTGTCATCCACTTAGAACACTTGTATGTCTAGTAATCTTTTTCAACTCTCTCCTGCTACA
>NC_028637.1:7599826-7615576 GCF_001406875.1 Solanum pennellii | reverse complement strand
AGGGAGTTCTAGGATCCGGCAGTTCGTGTCTCAAGTGGGAGCCGGTAGGGACCGAGGACGAGTCAAGGGCAGTTTCAGCCGTGACTGATGTGTTGAAGCTTCGGGGAGCTTCAACGGGCCTTTCAGTTGACTGATGAGAAGGCCGCTGTAGCAGGAGAGAGTTGAAAAAGATTACTAGACATACAAGTGTTCTAAGTGGATGACAGTTGAAATTCTTCAAGCCTCCAAGTGGGAGATTGTTGGGCTTTGTGGAGGCTTGTGAGCCGGCCCGACCCATTACTGAAACCCTAGGTTAACCATTTGGTTTTCCTATAAATATGATCCTTGTATTTGTAATTCCAAGCAGTAGCACAAGTGAAATAAAATCCTCCTGTTACAGTCGTGGAGTAGGGAAACCGAACCACGTTAAATTCTTGTGTGTCCCGTTTGTGTTCCGTTTCTCTTTTCTCTAGATTATTTGTGTGTGTTGTGTGTTTAATTCCCAACAGTACCACCCATTTTGAGGAAGATAAGAAAGAGCTAGCAATAGATGAACATAGACTTTCACAATTGGGAGTTCGATTAATAAACTCCATAGAAGGAGAAGTAGTGGTGATGAACAGGGCTGAATTATCATTAGTATCAGAATTTAAAGAAAAGAATGACCAAGATCCTATTTTGCTTGAATTGAAGGAAAGTGTTCATAAGAAAAAAGTGATGGCTTTTGAACAAGGGAGAGATGGTGTTTGGAGGTATCAAGGTAGATTGTGTGTCGATTCCAAAGGTAATTTGGATGATCACCTACCTCACATCAAGTTCGCTTACAACAATAGTCACCACTCTAGCATCCAAATGGCTCCTTATGACGCTCTTTATGGGAAAAGATGTAGATCTCCTGTTCGATGGTTTGAAGTTGGTAATCTGGGTTGATAGGACCTGATTTAGATCATTAAGGCATGGAGAAGGTGAAAGTGATTCAAGAAAGGTTGGAGAAACTCAGAGTCATAAGAAATTCTACACTGATGTTAAAATAAGGGAGTTAGAGTTTGAAGTAGAGGATTGGGTATATCTTATAATTTCACCCATGAAAGGTGTTATGAGATTTGGTGTCACGACTCAAGGCTAGCCCCTAGACGCGATGCGACGTACTTAACCCTGGATAGGTCGCATAAAAGCCTCATAATATTCATGAATATTAAAGCAGAGGAAAAATAGCGGAAAACTAAAACTTTTCTATACAATCTAAGAGTTCATAAAATAAGGGAAAGTCTATGACACTATGTCCCAAATTACCCATAACATTAGACTTTAAATATCTTTAATAAAATTAGGGACACGACCCTTACATGAGTCTAAAAACATAAATAACAAAGACCTAAGTGTACAAGGTGGGTTTGTCCTCGAATTTATGAGGACTTTCCCAATTCTTCATCTCCAAGCTCCTTAGAAACCAATCTTCCTAGTATAAGACACCGCACACTTTGTAAAAAAAATGTAGAAGAAGGAGTTAGCACAAAAATACTAAGTATGGAAGTAATGAAATAAAACCATTTAAATCATGCTTAAAAGGGACATTTCGTTTAAATCATGATTTATGCACTTTTGAACATCATTTATTAAAAGAGTTGAAGAACATTAGTCATAAACATCTCCACATATAGTTCATGAAGTACAAGTGTCACGACCGGAGTCTAGACCCTAGCTGAAAAATCGACGTCGTTGACCTCTCAAAGGTCGCAAATGAGCCTACATACGTCATCGTTACATCATCTAGGTTAACTTTAGCTATAAATTTGAACTTTTTGTTTACTTAGACTTCATCGTGAGAAACATTGAACTCACATAACACTATCTACATAAACTCATAAGTGTTCACAACAACCATCTAATATCAAGATAATCAAATGAAAGACATAGTCAATATCTGTACCAAATATAGAATTGCCAAAATGGCACCAATACAATATCTGAAAATAACTGGGAAAGAAACACTAGTGGAACATACTCCACTAGCTAATGTCTACGTATAATGCTAGAATAAAATAGTAAGCATCCTCGAAAGCATGAGGGCCCACCAAATTCGTATGAAAGCTCAACGTCCGGATAACTTCAGCGTCGATTCGTAAGTTCTAGCGTCTAGCTGCACCTGCACCTAAAAGTAGAGAGCAATATGAGATTAGTACACACTTGTACTAAGTATGGGTATATGCAAAAGTACACACCAAGGACATGCATGATTAAGAAGAGCTCTCCTCTAAAGATATGAACTATGGAAAGTCAAGTAGGTGGACTTGCCAAAATCGGATTAGGAAAGTCATGCTATAAGAGTAACATGCATCATCATACGTAACATATTGCACACAACACATAACATATTGCTTATTAGCACATAACATATTTCAGATTATTCGTCCATATGTCATGAGACCTTGGAATCATGGACTTGACATTAGGATTTCCCAAAATGAGGGCTCAACATATGAGACCTCAACTAGGGAGCTTTCTTTAGCAAACACAGAGTCTGCTTCATTCATTCATACGTACTTCATTTTCATTCGTTTGTAAGCTAGTGTAAACACCAGTCATACCTAGGATGTAGTTTAAGTATAGAAGCTGATAGATTAGTCCTCGACATCAAGATCTCACCCTCGTCTCTACTATCTATAAGCTGCAAAAGACGGAACGAACGATCACCACTAGTAGTTTATACTAGATCATGCATCACGAAATGATGCAGACTTGTAGCATAAGTACCAAAACAAATCCAAAAGAGCAAGAATGGTTAAAACAATCTGAAAATATAGAATTTAGAAAAAAATAGAGGTAAAGGCGGATATGAAAAGAAGTACATGAGCGTACCGAAAGTAATTTTAAGTATAGGTGAAGGAAACTTAGCAAGAACCCATATTCGTAGTACTTAAACCCATGCACTAGTTTAAGTAAACCCAATTATCCCCCACAAGCCAACGTACACAAAATAGCTAACTCTACAAAAAAAGAGTAATGCAGTCTGAATCCAACAACATTAGTCGGGTTCCATCCCAAGTAATCAAGAGCCGGTCAACTCCCAACCCAGCTAGGAAGAGTGATAATCAACCTAGGTCGTCCAGCCAAACAATCCACTCCCAAGGGTGTTAACCGCTCAGCTAGATAGAGTACCTTGGAGGAATGTGATCTCCGTAAAGGATATCATGTATCCATGCCACCCAGCCATCTCACCCCTAGTGGTGGCGGCCTCTCACCTAGCAAGAGTGATCGGAGACGTATCAACTCCTAAGTGGATCTCAAGTAGGCTGAAAAGCCACTATGGATCGATGTCCACCCTCAATGATATTGTAAAAGGCTCCAAGACGGTAGCACTGCAATCCCGAGAAAGCAAAGAATCTCCAATAACGCATCACAATCATTGAAATGGGGAGAGGAGATAGAAAGCGACAGCAAGCTGCATAAACGCCTAAACTAAGGCTCATTCAATTAAACCCAAGTTTCTATTCCAATTTACATGGACCTAGTTCATCCGAAATAACGTTAGAGACATACCATAGTCACAAGGTGCATAGGTCTAAGGCAACACTAGTCTATCCTAGACTAAGGCCAAAACATGCTCTAAAACAAGTAATCAACCTAGCATATCATATAGCATGTTACAACATACATACAATCCTTTTTCAGTATGGTACTACCCTCTAAATAGTGGTAATCAACCTGAAATCATGGTTTTAAAGAATAAAACTAGAAATAACTAGGTATCCACCCACTATTCATACTATTCATCACATTTACATGTTCGTGCTCATTTTAATTAGAAAGGAATTTGTTACCTACATGTTGACTGATTACCCATTCTCCAAATCACAAGGTTAGAGATTTTCCCTTCTGAATGTTGTCACACTATCAAAAATAGGATCTTAACATCACTACGATCGTTTAGACACCAAAATAACTCAAAATAGAGACGGACCAATTTTTAGAGTCAAATGAGAATCATGGGACCTGCACCGGAATTTCTAAAATTGACTTCGTCAAAAGGTCTTAATCTATGTCTTGAGCTTGTATCCCAAAATAGGACATAATTCGTGGCCCAAAATAACGCAAACAACAAAACACTACAAAAACAAAAATAAAGGAAAATGGGCACTAACTTCCACACCAAAATTACCTGAGACGGAATATCACCGAGAAAATCCAATAACTCCACCATGTAGGCCAAAAATTTAGAGCATGTGGGACTTCGAATCACCAAAATGCAAGCTTGAATGATGGAGAAATCGCCTTGAAAATTGGGGGTGAAAGTTGAAGATTCTGGGTATAAATCCTGAAAATGGTCGCTAAAAGTATGAATCATATATCACCACTTCAATTGATTTGCTCAACTCTGAATGTCCTATGAGATATCAGTTTTCATTCGAAATTTCATGCGCCAAACAAAATATGTTACCCATTGAATCCATCCATTCGAGGTTGTTTTGATATAAATTGGATCCCACACCCAATTTTGATTTTAAGCTGAAAACCATATGAAGTCTCAAAATGAGACCGTAAGCCTAAAAGAACCGCAAGAAAGGTTGTTCTAGACCAAGCTCAATATTCTGTAGCTAACCGCACTAATGGGATTCTCATCCGAGCATGTTTACCAAGAATGTTGATCAAAGTCAATTCTTGTCGTAAGCTTCAAAGTTAAAACGCCTAATGGCACAAACTCATACCAGAAATCTCGAGGTCCGAACCAACTATACCCTTAGCCTAAATGGCCCTTTCGAGGTTGATGAAACCTTCAGACTACATTCTGATGCCGTCTTCCTGAATTTTTGATAAAAAATAAATATTCGAGGTTCAAAAGCTCTCAAAACACTAAAACTCGCATAAATTAAAAGGAACGGCCAGGTGACCGAACTGTCTCCTATCAAGTCATATATGACTTGGAGTCATTACAAGAATGATCTAAACAATGAAAAGCATAGGCGGAGGCAAGATTTTTAATAAGGGGATTCAAAATATGTAGAATAAATAGCCGAATGGGGTTCGACATCATCTATATATACATATAAAGTTATTTAACCATGTATAAATAATATAATTTTCCGCCGAAAAGGGTTCGGATGAACCCACTTGTATGAAGGTAGCTCCGCCCCTGACGAAAAGGATGCATAAACACAAAAATGACCTAGAGGTCAAATTTTCAGAGATTTGAATTTAGAATGGAAATCGATTTTGGGATAATTCTTCATTTTGAAAAAAAAAATAGAAGGAAAGTAGAGAGAAGCGGGAAGGATGAGAGAGAGATTGGGGTTGAGGGAGAGTGAAATTTGACTTTATTTTAGGAGGTTAAGTATAAACAGCAGATTTACTGTTAAAAAAAACATATAGTGGTTCATTGTACTTTAATTTTCAAAACTATAATTGTGTTCTATAAATAAATAGCACATGTATGTTTTGTTGCGTAATTTTTTCATGTAAAAGTTTTGCCTAAATTTTAGAGATACATATATCAATGTATATCTCCTATAATATTGTAGATTTATCCCATCTGGTTCTTTCTTTTTTCCCTTTTAGGCAATTAAATTATCACTATTTGAATCTTCAAAACTTAAGACCAAGTCTTTGCTTCTAAATCCAATAAATGATAAAGGATAAAGCTAGGAAAAGCATAATACAGAGCCTACTTTCTCTTTCACTATGAACTTCTTTCAAGAGAGTACCATCCTTATTTTTATAACTTGCCAGCCTTAATTCTCCTTTCTAAAATAGATTTAGGTTTTATATGTAACTTAAAGTGTATATGTGTTTAAGTTCTATGTATTGGAGATGTAAAAAAGAAATTTACTTTTTATAATAAGTTACTAGAAAATATGGTAAGCATTAATTGACAATTCAGTACAAAGCTAAGTAACTTGCTACTTCATGCATCAAATTTAAAACATTTATATTGTTGATATATATCATAAATTTCATAGAAATAAATTGTTTTTTGAGTTTACAATTGTTTCAACTAAACTAACGGAGAAAGGAGGAGAAAAGTATTGCCAGCATCAAACGAATTAGAATTCATCATAATTTATTTATACTTTCAATATAATTTAACTGATTATAGCAGGTTATTCTAAATTATTATTACAAAGTATTTTTGCACCAAACTTAGTTCTTTCAAGATTTGGATTGCCATGCTATAAATTAGAGAATCTCTCTTCTTGATTTGGATTGCCATGCTAGAAATCAGAGAATCTCTCTTCTTGATTTTAGAACAATGTTTGAATGGACAAAAGGCCAAAAAAGTTGTCACAAAACCAAAGAATCTTATGAAAAGGACTAACACATAGAGGCAATCCCTACCTTTTCCCTTTGCATTTTTAACACTTTTTAATGGTGGATTTGCTTTAGTTTCTGAACACATGCTATTTCATAAGCAAAACAATCAATAATTAGAGAATAAAACAACTTCTTTTTCACAAGCCAAAGCTTCTATTATCCTCCCTCAAAAATTATCCCTTTTTTTCTTCTAAATTTAAAAATAATTTAACTTAAACTATCTATTTTACACTTAATAGCAAAATTTTATAGTCGCACACGAATATAATGTATTAACATACATAAGATTATAAGTTTCAAAAAAATATATGAGTTAAATGCAATCATTATGATGACATATTAACTTGTAAATTTCAAATATTTCTGCAAATTCATTTGTAGTTTAATAAGTTCACATAAAATAATAGGAATACAGAAAGTTATATATATATAATGGTGTATGTACAAAATATGATATAAATTTGACAACAAAAAGTAATTTTGATTGAAACCTTGAATATAAATCTACAATATATGATATGAATTCTATTAAAACAAATCAAATACATAATTTTTAAATTCGAATTTATTCGTCTATCATATACTTACACTATATAAAAAAAAAATTGGGGGGGATGTGTATATATATATATATATATATATATACACATATATATGTATACATATATATATATATATGTATGTATGTATGTATGTATGTATGCGATTGACTTATGAGAAAAGAATTCTGGAATTGCAAGTGAAAAACGACACATGTTGAAATATATAAATAAGTTAATTTAAATATACGGGATAATGCACAAGTACCCCCGAAACCTATGCCCAAAATCTCAGAGACACACTTATACTATACTAAGGTCCTATTACACCCCTGAACTTATTTTATTAATAATTTTCTACCCCTTTTCGACTTACGTGGCACTATCTTGTAAGCCCAACACTGGTTGACTTTTTCTTTCAAACTAGTGCCACGTAGGCCTAAAAGGGGTAGAAAATTACTTATAAAATAAGTTTAGGGGGGTAATAGGACCTTAGTATAGTATAGGTGTGTCTCTGGGATTTCGGGCATAGGTTGAGGGGGTACTTGTGCATTTTCCCTAAATATACACTATGTCATTTGAAAATTTCAAATGAAACTACTACCAATACAATATTTTTTTAAAAAGAAATCATTGTGTGATTAATCCATTATGAAAAAATCAGGCTCTCATATAAAAGTACACTTGAAAATAACATTTAGTAGATAAAATATAATATTATTTGAATTTTTTAATTATTTAAATTTTTGAATATGATGGTTATCACCATTAAAATAATGCACATAGAAAGTGAACCTTTTGTTTTCTTTTAATATAATATTAAAATATTTAATATTAAAAAATAAATTCAAGGAATACATGTAACTAGGAGAAGGAAAAGAAGAAGAAAGAATCAAAGGTAGGAAAAAGGAATAGGAGAGAAAAGTTACACCTTGAAATATAAAATATTTAATTAAATTGTCTCACGTCCATTTAGTTGAGACAATCATTAGATGTTAAATAGTATTTTGTTTACATAATAATACCTTCATGAATATAGTCATTTGAGAAAATGATAAGAATAATTTAATGAAATATAATTTATAATTGATACATACAAATATTTTTCTTAATGAATGACAACATTAGTAACATGATGAAAGTTCAATAATAATAATTTTCTTTGGGAATATGTTTCACCTATTTCATCGGACACACGTGTGTCTAGAAGTAAAAAATTACAAAAACTAAATAAAGAATTTAAGGCATATATAATTAAAACATTGATATACCTATTATGGATAGGGTCTGGGCCATTAGGAACTCTTCTTTTAATACTCATGAAGTTGAGATTCATCTTTGAATGAATACTATTTGTCCTTTGCTTCTTCAATATCTTTGTTCCTCTATTCTCCAAGACACTAACCAACAATAACCAAACAACTAATAATAATACAATTGAACCCCATAACCTCTTGTACAACCTAATTCTATCACTATTACTATCCATATGTATATATTTTTAAAATTTCTATTAGGGTAAGAAGAAGAAAAAGGGAACACAAAAGTATAGAGTTTGTACTATAGATTTATTTTTATTTTATTTTTACCTTAAAAGAGAAAGACATAGAAAGTGAGAAATTTATGAAGGAATTAGACAAAAGGAGAGAAGCAAAAGTAGAGAGTATTAGATTTACCAAATGGACTATGGGTGATTGGTTTATCTTTATAGGTTGGAGTGAAGTGATTCTCCTACTTTAATTCTTTGAAGCTAGAGAGAGATGAGGTGGTGACATGGAGGGAACACGTTCACAAATTAAAGATTTAAAATTTATGAATTTTTATTGTTTTTCTATCGATTCGAATCTAAATTATTAAATTTTGATAGAGCCTACATCCAATATTTATGTTGTCTTCGATTATTAAGATGTCTATACTAGTAATAACTAATAACATCCGTAAAGAATAAATTGTGGATTCAATCAAATATCATTAGCTTTAATTTGGCTCGTACTATGCCTACATGTTGCAAGAAAATATTACTCCATCCATTCAGATTAATTTGTTATGTTACACTTTTCGAAAGTTAATTTGACTAATTTTCAAAGTTAAATTAGATTACTTTAATTTGATATTTCAAAAAAAAATTTAGATGATAAAATATTAAAAGAAAAATTACATTATAAAACGTTAATCAAAAAATTTTATAATTTGACTATAAAATAGGAAATTATGACAATTAAAAGTAAATAGAAATAGTAGTAAGTATGAATAATTAACCTCAATTTCAGTAAATAAAATGAATTATGATAGAATTTCAAAGTCGAACTAATCTAATTATGTATTGGTTCATAGGATAATCTTTCTTTTCTTCTCTTTGCTTTAATTGGTTTTGTGTATTTTCATGCACTATACGACACGACCACAAGCCGCATGCCGCATTACAACTTTTTACGTACCTAAAATTACAACTACTTGATTATGCTACAAACTATATATTACAAGCATCAAAATTTTATTGTAAATAATTTTAGTTCTTTTTATAGGAGTGCTACGATTTCTACTAAGGAAATGGCATTTTAGATGAATATAAACCTAAATTTCATAAGAAACAATTTGATGAAAATATGGATAACGAAATAATAAAGTCCCTTAAAGAATCTTCTAGAGTTGATTACTTTATATATGTAGAGTAGATCAAATTATTTTTTCATTTAAAAATAGATATGAATTAATTGAAACATATAAAAAAAATGATTTCTTATTAAGTGGTAAGATATTGAGATATGAAAATTTTAAAAAAATATTGTCTTAACCTCGAACTTTCTATAACACATAGTAGTTATTATGATACAAATGATTTAGATTTACTTTTTGTATTAAAAGTATTAAAAGAAATAATAAAAGTAGAAGTCTAATGAAAATACTAAATCAAATAAAAAGTCTTGATTCTTTTTCAAATATACATATTACTTATAGGATAAAGTTAATAGTTCATGTAACCATTACCTCAGCCAAAAAAGTTTTTTCGAAATTAAAATTGAATTAATATTCTTTACGATCAATAATGTGTCAAGAGAGATTGAATGAATTAAGTATATAACTGCTAAAACAATTGATCATAAAATAGTACTTCATAATTTTACATCTAAAAGAGTTAGAAAAGTAGATTTTAAATAAAAATATACATGATAAACAAATAAATAATTACAGAATCCCTCTCTTAAGCTTCATTTTAAGCCCACAATGTTGCTGGGTCGGCCTGAGACAAACGAGTCGTGGTGGTGCGGTGAAATTCTGACGTGAATCTGGTTCGCGGAGTGTTTAGTTGTTTGGTGGACTGCGAAAAAGGAAAAATGGGGTTTATTTGTGTTTGGGTCATTTAGGGTTTTTTTTGTGTTATAATTATGTAGGTTAATTTTTGGATCGATTTTTTAATTGTGAATAAAATTAAATAAATTTTGAATAGGCCTTTAAGATTATGACATGTGTCCCTCCATTAGTTCAAAGGATATATACATTCAAACACTTAGATGATAAGGTAATTAATGTTCTAAAAATATAACGAAGATTATTTAGATATCATTTACAATAGTTTAGAGATATACTTATCCTTTTTCCAAGAAAATATATGAAAATATACTAAATATCACAATAATTTATGGCAATTCAAAATATTTAAAAAATATTTTTTAAGAATTATTATCAAATAAATATATTTTAGTTATTCAAATAGTCTAATATAAACAAATTGAAATAACAAATAATAACTTCAACCATATGATCAAATAAAATATATTTTCACTATCCAAATAATTGAAATGGAGGGGATCCGGTTTAACCCTCTTGTGACCAGAGCCATTTTATAACATCAATCCCAATTAGCTGGTAAGGCAAGTAAGGCCAACTCTTTAGGGCCTCAAAAAATTTAAATGCCCCAAAATATACCAAGTATCATTATATATGTTCCATCTCTCTTTTAATTTAAAGTTTACTTTTTAGTTCATTGAAAAGAAATGTTTATCTCTATTCAGTAAATTTTTTGTTTTAATATTCTATGTGGCACGCTTAAAACTACAATAATTAATAATATTTTCATATATTAGAGAAAAATAATATTAGAGTAGAAGCGGAAGTCATCAAAGTCTTCAACTCTTGGAACCTCGATTAACTATTATTAGAACACTAGAATAATATATCATCTTGAGTTAATCCCATCAAAAGAGATGAAAATATGAGGAGTCTTCCACAATGCATTAATAGTAATCAGTCGATCGACCCAAAGGCTTTGTAATTGGCAGCTTACCAACTTAGGGGTGTTGCTCAAGTTTGGTTCAACCAATGGAAGGAAGAGAGAGTTGTTGATGCAGGTCCTCTTGGTTAGGGGAAGTTTAATATTGCTTTTGTTGAAAGGTTCTTTCCCCTTGATATGAGGGAGGTAAAAATACTTGAATTCATTAACCATTATCAAGGAAACATGAATGCGAAAGATCGAGTATGCCTTTACTTTCACATAATTGTCTAGATATGCCTCTACTATGATTGTCGATCCAAGGGAAAAAATGAGCAAATTTGTTTCGATAGTGTCCAAAATTGTGGTTAAGGAATGTCGTATGGCTATTCTCATTAAGAAAATGGACATTTTTCGTCCAATGATTCATGCTTAACAAATTGAACTGGAGAACCTTAAGGTATGGGGAGGCAAAGAGGGAAAATACCGATTATGGTGACTTTTCACATTAAAAGTCCGATGGACATGGTTGTTCTAAGTTCCACAAAGGTTTTTCGGTCAAGGTTCCTCCAATACTATGACTCCTTAGTTTAACAAAAAGAGGTGTGTATAAACCTAAGCCTTACGGAGAAAATAGTGGTGGAAATAGATATCCCAGTACTACCTTGTCTTTGTGATGCCCTATGCAGCTATGAGGCTTGATGTTTCTCCGGATGTGTTGTTAGATCTTTTTTATATCTCTACTCTTACTGGTGAATCTATTGTGGCTATGAGATTCTATGTTAGATTTTGATGATATTCATCGTATGGATTACCTTCATTCCTGTTATGCTTTATTCATTGTAGAGCTCGAGTGATCGAGTTTTAGTTTCCATATGATTCCACCCTAGAGTGGAAATTATGAAATTCTATGCCTAAGGATTATTTTGTTTCTTGTCTTAAAGACAAAAATATGATTTCTAAGGGTTGCATGTATCCTCATTCGTGCTAGGGATAGAGATTCTCAAAATCCTACTCTTGAGTTGGTCCCCCTTGTGAATGAGTTTCTTGAAGTATTTCTCGATGATTTTGTCAACGTTCCTCCCGAAATGGAAATATACTATGATATTAACCTTCTCCCAGAAACTCAACCTATCTCTATTCCTCCTAACCTTATAGCTCCGGCACAACTTAAGGAATTAAATGAGCATTGAAAATTTATTGGATAAGGATTTTACCTAGTCGAGTATTTCTCCATGGGGTGCTCCAGTTTTATTTGTTCATAAGAAAGAAGGTTTGCTTTGCATATGTATTGACTACCAACAATTGAATTAGGTCACTTTTAGGAATAAGTATCCTCTTCTAAATATAGATGATGTGAACTTCACGAAAGGTCTTGATCCGATTTCAATTGCGTTGAAGGAAGTGGTTCTTAAAAAGGCTGTAGAGGATTTCTCCCAAGGAGAATATGGTGTACTTCGGTATCAAGTTCATTTATGTGTTCCCGATGTTGATAACTGAAGGAATATTGATTGTATTGAAGTGTTAAGGAAATACATGGGAGATATATATAGGAGATATAGGAAGGAGTACTAATCCTAATAGGACTAGGATTAAGGAGTACTAATCCTAATAGGACTAGGATTAGTACACAGTAAATACTAATATTATTTTATACTATTTATTTAATACTATCTGTTATTATCCCCCCTCAAGCTGAGCTGAGCGGAAGCGAACGGAAGCTTGGAACTGAGGTAATCGTGTTGTCGGCTCGGGAGAGGCTTGGTGAGAATATCAGCCGGTTGTTCTTCAGTGGGTACATACTGCACAGTCATGGTGCCGGCCTGAACTTCATCGCGAACAAAGAGACAATCGGTATCAACATGCTTCATTCTGGTGTGTAGGACGGAATTCTTGGCCACACAGATGGTTGATTTGTTGTCACAATAGAGAGCAGGAACAGTGTGAGTGGCGCGGAGTTCGCGAAGAATATATGTGACCCACATGGTCTCAGCAGCAAGAAGAGCAAGGGCGCGGTATTCAGCTTCAGTCGAGGACCGAGAGACCTTGGGTTGTTTTTTTGTACACCAGGAGATCAGGTTCGGCCCCAAAAAAACGAGAAACCCCGATGTAGATTTTCTGTCATTTTTATCATTCGCCCAATCTGAATCTGAGAAACCCCGAAGCTCCAAGTCCCCGGGTCGAATAAGTAAACCACGACCAAGAGTGCCAAAAATGTACCTGAGAATGCGTTTTAGACAATGGTAATCATGTTCACTTGGTTGATGCATGCGCTGAGCAACTCGGTTGACAGCAAACTGGATGTCAGGACGGGTAATGGCCAGATACTGTAGAGCCCCAATGAGGCTGCGGAAGTGGGTGATATCGGCAAAGGGGGTGTCGGCTCCATTCGTAGACGAAGAGACTGCCATCGGTGTTGGTTGACTGGTGCATTTTTCCAGTCCAGCTTTCTGCAACAGATCTCGAGCATATTTTGACTGATGAAGAAACAAGCCGCTGCCTGTCCGAGAAACCTCCATTCCCAGAAAATAATGTAACGGGCCAAGGTCCTTCATTTTGAAGGTAGTATGCATAGCTCGAGTGACATCCTGAATGAGAGCTGCAGTAGAGCCTGTAATAATGATATCATCTACATAGACAAGAAGAATGACTGTACCGTGTGCTGAATGTCGAGTAAACAGACTCGTGTCGTGTACGCAACACGTGAAGCCGAGTCCCTGGAGGAACGTTTTCAGACGTGTGTACCAAGCACGGGGGGCTTGCTTGAGCCCATACAGAGACTTCTGGAGTTTGCAAACATGTTGAGGGAAGCGGGGATCAACATAGCCCGGTGGTTGCGTCATGTAGATAGTTTCATCAAGCATGCCATGAAGAAAAGCATTGGAAACATCCAACTGATTGATGAGCCAATTGTTGCGCACGGCGAGTGACAGTACCAGGCGAATGGTTTCCTGCCGAATAACAGGACTGAATGTCTCGGAGTAATCAAGCCCATACTCCTGATTGTAGCCTTTAGCAACCAAACAAGCCTTGTACCTGGAAATACTGCCATATGCATTGTGTTTAATTTTGTACACCCATTTACAGCCCACTGGGTGCCGCCCATGGGGCTTAAGTACAAGAACCTAAGTTTTCTGATCAGTCAAAGCCTTAAACTCGTTATCCATAGCATGGCGCCAATAAGCATTTTTTGAGGCAACAGAGTAGGTTGTTGGTTCACTATCGGGAAGGGGTGTATTTGGTAGTATGGTAGCCTGAAAGGTTTTGGGTTTAAAGATACCGGCTTTGCCATGGGTTAACATGGGATGAGTATTGGGGGGTGGCACGGGCGGTGGTGATTCGGGGGTGGCCGGGAAGGACCCAAAACTGATCGGGCTGGAGATGTTGTGGGTATGGGGTGGTTCGGGTTGGTTGTGAGTGTGGGTGGTAGTTGCGGGTGTATTATGGGTGACGGTCGAAGGGGTGATGAGGGGTGGTTGGGTAATGGGTGGAGGTGTGGGGAAAAGTGGTGAGGGACCCTGTGAGTATGTTGGAAAAAGGGGAAGGACGCCAATGAATGATGTATTTGTGGAGGAGGAAATAGACTCGTGGGGAAACTCATTTTCGACAAATTTGACATGACGAGATATGTAGACTTTATGAGTTTGTGGATCAAGACAGCGATAACCCTTAGAGGTAGGATGATAGCCCAAAAAAATACAAGGATGGGATCGGGGTTGTAATTTGTGAGTAATATGAGGTCGTAGCCAAGGGTAGGCAAGACACCCAAAGACGCGGAGGTTGGTATAATTGGGAAGTTCTTGGTAAAGGAGTTGATATGGTGATTTGTTGGAGAGGGTGTGACTGGCATTCTGTTAATGAGGTAGTTTGCGGTGGCTAGAGCTTCTACCCAAAAGGAGACAGGGAGATGAGATTGATGTAGAAGAGTAACCACCGTTTCAATGAGATGGCGATGCTTACGCTCAGCCACCCCATTCTGTTCGGGAGTGTATGGACAGGAGGTTTGATGTATAATTCCCAGGGATTGCAGAAACTGGCCAAAGGTGTTATTTACATATTTCTTTCCATTGTCACTTCGAAAAAGCTTAACATGAGAATTGAATTGTGTTTTGACCATTTTTTCAAAAGTGACAGGTGGTGTATGCCTGTGATTTGTATTTTAGTGGGTACAACCAAGTGTATTTTGTAAAATCATCCACAAAACAAATATAATAGCGAAACCCAGCAAATGAAGGAACAGCAGTAGGACCCCATAGGTCAGAATGAATAAGTTGAAAAGGTGCAGTTGTAAGCTTCTCAGATAAAGTAAAAGGTAATTTATGAGATTTAGCAATTGAACAGGAGTCACAATTGTTTACATGAATGGAAGAAAAACCTAATTGAGACATTAAAGAATTTATTATTTGAGTAGACGGGTGACCCAGACGACTGTGCCACAACAGACTGTGGCCATCAGCCGAAAGAGTTACCGGAGCCACAGGAACGCTTTCTGAAACTGGGTGGGCAGACGAACTGGTGCCAGGAAGAACGTACAAACGATGCTCACAGGGGCCCTGAAAAATCGCCCTCTTGGTAGTATTGTCTAGGATCTGAAAATCATTAGAGGTGAACAAGAGTGAGCAATTATTGTCTTTTGTGAATTGGTGAACTGAAAGGAGATTGGTTTTAATAGAAGGAACGTGGTTAAGGTAACCTAGGTGAAAGATAGCGGTGGGG